>NC_060155.1:21124994-21135464 GCF_021292245.1 Micropterus dolomieu
TGTTTTATGGTGGAGGTATTTCAAAAGTTTCCAACTTGGCTTTTGTTGTCAGCCCAGCAGTTGTTCTTCTCTTGTGCTTTACTGGCAGACTCCCTGGTTACAACACAGACAATAAGCAATAATGTTAATAGCTAATTCATCAATATTAACATGGTATTAAATTGCAGGATAAAGTTCAAATAAAGTATTGTCCAACAATAAATAAACAATTTAACAGTAATTACATTCTTTAAAAAAGTAAATCCAAGAATAACACTTACCCGTTGAATGTCATAATAATGACAACCTAAAAGAATCCAACAGCAGCACAGCAGTGAATATTTCAGTAGGTAGTTTAATTCACACAAACATTTGTTACTGATGGCTGATTCACTACATTTCTGCTTAGCTGCACCTACTGAGGAAAATCTGTTCTGTTATTATAGGACAAGACTGGTGTTATTCTATATTTTCCTACTGTAGACAAATTCCATGACAAGATACCCATTTTTATTAGTGTTTGAGATATTTTGCTGTTCACAAACCGTGTGTCGTAGGGTCGTGGGGCAGCTGGATCTAACATGGTCAAACAGAAGAGCGTCGAGTGGCTGAAATGGTGTAAACTGGGGGCATGGCGGAGGCTAAAGGGAAATAGCTGTTGGCCACAGAGTTTGCATTAGGAAAGGGTCAACGATGGAAGGCAATGTAGGGAAGGAAAATGTGCTGTGGTTTTGGAGAGTAAGGAGATAAAAATGAGACAGGCGACAATAGAAAATGTTGGGTGGAGAAAACTCCATGGCTTGATGCTGTTGAGGCGTTATGAACAGAAACGTTTAATTTTACAGAGGAGGAAGACGAGGCTGAAAGAGCCAAAGGAGCAGTATTAGTGGTGGCTGAAAAGTGAAGAGGAAAGGATGCTATGAATGTGTTTAAATAAAGAAAAGAGATGAGACATATTAGACACAAAGGGAGAAGGTATATGAGTGAAGAAGGTTGGAGCAGCTCTGCTGCTGTGGGTGGTGTGATGACATGAGAAAGCACTGGGTGAACTAACTGGAGTATGGGGATATGAGAAGCTGGCTGGAGAGCTGGATATGGAGACATATAGTTGGAAAAGTTTGGCTTTTTGCTGTTTCTATGAGAAGAAATGTTCTTATCCTCAGGGGCAAGCTGCAAGAGTGCCAGTCCAGTCGGACATGTTTGGTTCTTTTCATGGGATTTGTTGACAATAAGAAAACTATAGAGTAATGCCAGGCTTATTTTCTAAATACTCAGGTTTCCGTTCTTGGTGTTCTTTTTTCCTTTTATTCTTTTCCTTTTTCTTCTTCTTGAAACTATCTGAAAATGATTCATATCTAAATCACTTTAGTTCATATTCATAAACATAGTAGCTGACAATAAAAAGGTTGAAACTAAAAGTTTAGTGGCAAATAAATATGTGAAGAGCTTACGTATATACTTACAGTTTGTATAATGTATTCTTCCTTCAATGCACTGAAAAACCCTGCTCCAATTAGAAGAAGTGCATGGAAATGTCTTTTTCTCTCCTTCCTTGATATATTCAACTCCAGATAGCTGAAAGTTGTACCAACGATATCTAGTATGATCCACGACACAGAATGCCTCTGCACAAAAGTAATACAAAAAAAACACATATATGTAATTATGTGGTATAACATCTTTGATAGACTTTGACAATGAAAAATTGTGATATTGACTTGTTTAAACCTTTGCAGATGGGAAGGTTTGACCAACTGCCATCACTGTAACACGTCACGGTGTCTGAACCGACTCGTGTGTAAAAGGCATTACATTGGTATTTCAAAAACATTCGATTCACTTGTACAACATCACCGTTTGGAACGTTTGGGTGTTCTCCACAGTGGTCGACTGAAATTAAAAAAGAGATTTAACATTGTCAGTATGTCAGTTAAATGGTGATCCAGCAACAACAGCACAACATATTGTAATAAAATTAACATAGTGCCATCAGCCTATTATTTTGGTTACCTAAAACCTCCCTGACTGGCTTTTTAACTCGATTTAATCCTTGTTTTTTCCCATGTTGAATGTGTAATTCTCACACTGTGGTCCTTTGCCACCATGTGACGTCACCTGCTGCTTCTTTTCACCTGCCAGCGCTGAGCTTCACCGGGAGGATGTATCACAGAAAATACACACCATGCCTATCCCCAAACCACTCAGTGAGGCTACAGATTATTTTACAGTAACTGGTCAGCTAGTGAAGAAATATTTTAAAAGTAAATATATAAACAAAGCCCGATACATGTGATGTAAAAGGAGCATTTGATCTGAATGATTTACTTGACATGAATGCAGGTTGACTGTCTCTGTCATCTGAGCCAGATGTGGCAGAAGATCCTGTAAGATGCAGAGGAGATAAAGGTATACACACAGAACAGAAGACACACCAGTTAGTAACACTTCAGCATGTTATTTGGACTCTTTTTCTTTCTGATTCAGAGTAATGTCAAAACAATTTCCCCATTATTCTTTTTGAAAATTAAAGATTTTAATGTAAAGTAGATTAAACTTTAAATCAATGATTATTAAATTTACAATAATATATCTATCTTTATATCTCTATATATATCTATATCTATATATCTATATATATCTATAAATCTATAAATATCTATATCTATATATATCTTCTATAATACAATCAATGTCAATAATCTACCTCCTACGGCACCTGTTTCAGTTCCTCTGCCTAAGTAGGAATAAGAAAATAAATTAGATATACAATATATACATATTCTAAAAAAGAATTAAATCAATGAATATACTCATTTATATTTCATACAGACAAATAAACTACCTCCACCCCCAGGTTTTGTTCCCCCAACTTGTTCAGTGTCCTCCCAACCTGTTCCTCCCACTGTGGATCCACCATGTTCAATAGTTGGTCTGGCTCCTCCAAAAAACGTACAGATTTAATGAAAGTTACTCTGTAATGTCAACTAAAATCGTTCTGCGTATTTTACCTGTTGACTTGATAAATACAGTATAAGGTATAATGTTGCACAGTAATTATTCTGGTTAGTTTTACAGCTTACTGGTACAGCAGACTTACTCTCACAGACCGGCACAGAGGACCATGTTCCACTTCTACATATGGTGACTTTCCGGCCTTTGCGTTCATATCCTTGGACACATGTTACTCCAAGTCTAGATCCGTCCTCATACCAACCGTTTTGGTTTTCTGTGTATTTTGCATTTGGTATCTCTGGCGGAAGGCATGCTCCTTCCTCTGAGGAACAAAACAAACAAACACACTGTTACAGTCGTGACAGTGTTTAAACTCTTCATTTTTAAAAATGCCATTATTTGCATGAACATTATCTCCAATAATTTATTATAGCAACCATATTGACAGAGAAAATAGGGGTTATGGTTAACATGACGACTAAACGTATTTTTTTAAAGAACGTTAGAAAATCAGTTGAGCCTCATTCACATTTCTTGTCTTTATAATGCCATAGAGAAATTAATGGAAACTGGCTCAGCTGTTGTCCCTTTGTATTAAATCTGCACACAGGGGCATATATACAGAGAACAGAAGATACAGTTAGTAACACTTTGGGATTTTATTTGGTATCTTTTTCTTTCTGATTCTGAGTAATGTCCAAATACAATTATTATTATTTTTGATAATTAGTTTTAAATAATAACAAAAGTAGATTTACATTTACTCATTTGGCAGACGCTTTTATCCAAAGCGACTTACATTTGAGGAACAACATACAAGCATCAACAGAGCATCAACTACAGATCTACAACTGACAATACATACTAGTAAGAGCAGCAATAAATACTAGTAAGAGCTCACAGTACATATCACATCAATGGGGTAAATACCTAGGGAAGGAAGTAAGTAGGGGATAGAAGAAGAAGAGCACAGGAAGTGCATGTTAGAGGTTTGGAGTTAGAGGTGTTATAAGAGTGTGTGAGGTGGTGTAAATTGAGAAGAGATTTCATCTTTCAATCAATGATCATTAAATTGAGTGTAAAATATATATATTTTGCAACAATTATATAAAGGTCAAAAACTCAGCTCCACCTGCAGGTTGTGTCCCCCTTTCAGCAGATGTCGTGCCCCCCCCACCTGCTCCTCCAACTGTGGATCCACCATGTCCAGTCTCTGGTCTGGTTACTCTGCCTAAGTGGAGAACAGTATTATTATAGAAAAAGTATACTGTAGAGAGATATTTGATAAAATAGATATACCGCCAATTCTCAAATTTACCAGCAGAGAGAACCAAGTTATTTGAAACAGACGTAAACTACTCTATCCTTATTCTGAACTTTTCATATTAGTATATAACCATAACTATAAGTATATTTTACATATTTTGTAAGATGCCTCCCTGTTTTTAGATATGGTCAATGTGAAGGCTGCCTCATAATTCAGGGATGGTGTTGTCATTTAAAGTATTATTTTAGAGTGTAAAGTTAGGATTACAGTGTCAAAACTCTATAGCTATTGTCATCATTTAGAGTGTTATTTTATAGTGTAAAGTTAAGATCACAACGTTAAGACTCTATAGCTCCGAGTGTGTGTGGTCCTCTCTGTGTCTAACTGCCCGGAGGCAGTAGCACATGTGTGTGTAAGCAGGCATGTGTGCTCTGGGAGCAGAATGAGCACAGTAAGGCATCATCAAAAACAGCAGCAAAGGAAAATGTAGAAGTAGAATTAGTGAAAATTGTGTTACAAAACATACATCAATACAGTAAGAATGTCCTGTCTATAGCACACAGCACAAGAGATACCAGCTTATTCCACAAAGTCAGGTTTTTGGTTAAAATAGCATGATGATGATCGGTAAACAATGGGGGGGGTGGAGCATTGCAGACAAAAAGTTAGACATCAGTCAAGAAACAGTCATCAGTGATTATCCTTAATCAATATTAATAATCATTGTTAATCATTTTAATCAGTTTTATTAGCTTTAATCAGTTACTTTAAGTAATCATTCTTATATCATCATCATTTTTAATCATTTTACTAGTATTAATCATTAATAATTCTTAATCATTTTCTTTTTAATCATTTTTGTTCAAATACTTATTTGCAGCTGTATCATACAAATAAATAGTTAAAAAATCATACATTGTGATTTCTGGATTTTTTTTTTTTAGATTATGTCTCTCACAGTGGACATGCACCTACGATGACAATTTCAGACCCCTCCATGATTTCTAAGTGGGAGAACTTGCAAAATAGCAGGATGTTCAAATACTTATTTTCCTCACTGTATATAAGACTGTCTGCAGACCATAGGATGGACTTAATCCTCCGACCTGCAGGGATGTTGTACGGGTTTGTTTGTCCTGTTTTGGAATAAACTCTTTTGCACCGACTTTTGACCGTCTCCAGAGAAGTTGTTGATTGCAAATTTATTGAGTATAATAGAAAGCTAATGGAGTATTTTTTGACAAAGTTTATAAAGCTGGTGAAGGTGGGGACCAGGCTTAACTCAGCCAACAATGGAGTAGGCTGCAGGCCTGTCCCAGGGTATGTAATCAATTTTGGGAGGTCATAGAGGACAGAACTGTTGACCTATGTTGACCATGCCTAGTTATGGTTTCTGTCTTTTTTTTCTTTGTCTTTATTTATACAGTGAAAAAAATCCCCCACTGAGCCTGAGGCCTCATTTACAGTGGTGCACTCTGAAACAAAGAAAGTACGGTTAAAACTACTACACGATTAATCCATTTAAAATAAAACACATTCAAAATAGGCAAGTACAATTCACTGTTACATGTTCAAACAGACACTTCTTAAAAAGTGCTATGGACACAGTATCTTTAAATTTAAGGTCATTCTGTGAAGTATTCCTTTGTTGAGGTGTACCAGACACAAAACTATGTTGTACCAATCTTAGAATGAGCACGGGGAACCTCAAGAACTAACCAGTCCTGTGATCGTGTGTGGAAAGAGCTGTTTTTCAATTTAGAGCTAAGATAATTTGGAAGTTTTTCTAGGATGGCTTTATAGAGAATAAAAGTGTCTGGCCCTTCTCGGGCACAAGGAATCCCAACCAACAGCAGTATATAAAAGACAGTGGTGTGTGTAAAAGCTTTCCTCAGTAATAAAACGCAAGGCTACATGAGAGCCCAGACTTTTTAAAACAGAAGTCGGAGCTGTATCACCATAATCTAACGCCGACATGAAAGTGGCCTGAACAATGTTTCAGTAAAGAAATAATCTGATTTTCAATTTTTTTTGCCAATTCAGTGATTTGAGTCTTAAAAGAGCATTTACCATCTAACCACGTCTAACTTCAGTGCATCTTTCAGCACATAGAATAGAATAGAATAATCTTTATTGTCCTTGCACTGTGAAGGTACAATGAAATTTAGGGTGCTCCCACAGAGCCACCCTTGCACCATAAAAACAAGACAATAATGTTGAGACACAATAATATATACAACCAGGATATATAAATATAAAATAGGTATATAATACACACACACACACACACACACACACACAGATAAAATCTAATAAAAGGGTAAAGTTGTCCACTTACTGCACGGTGGTCCTTTAGTCCAAGTTCCAGCTATGCAAAAGATGGATTTTTCTGCTCCCTCTACAGTATATCCATCTTCACATTCATACTGCACTTCTGAATCTACAGCAAACATCTCCTGGTATCTCTGATGAATGATGACTGCATGGGGGATTTTAGGAGGTTCACCGCATGAAAGGATACTTTCTGTAAAAATAAACCCATTAGTCATCAACAGGTAAAGGTGCTCAGATGTGTGGCTTGGTTGGTGCAGCGGGTGAGAATTTAAACCTAAGAATTACAGCACTGATATTATTCTGGTCTCTGTTAGTTTCACAGCTTACTGGTATAGAACATCTGACAGACTTACTCTCACAGACCGGCACAGAGGACCACGTTCCATTTATACATATGGCTGTGACATCCCGGCCTTTGGGTTCATATCCTTTGTCACATGTTATCCTAATAACGTATCTGTCCTCATACCAACCATTTTGGTTTTCTGTGTATTTTGCATTTGGTATCACTGGTGGGAGGCAGGCTTTTTCGTCTGAGGACAAAAACAAACAAAAACATTGTTGCTATTGTGACAGTGTTTAAACTCTTCATTCTTAGAATGCCATTATTTGGATGAATATTATCACCAAGGATTTATTTTAGCGAATTATACAAAGACAACCGGGGGGGGGGAGCAGTGTTTTCTGTGTGAGATGGGAACTCCCTTTGGGCTTTTTAACTTTGCAAACCTAGTAGGCTACACGCACAAAAAAGATATTTAACTCAATAAAGTAGAGGGAAAAATACAAATACCATAATACCACCTCTATAAGTTTTTTTTTAGCAAATATCTCCTTTCCTCTTGCTCATGTTGGCTGTGAATGAAATGTAATCTGCGTTCAATCAAGCAGTTGTCATTCACTGTTGGGGAATTGGGAATTTTTGGGTCCCTGTAAATTATATTACGATTATAATACAAATTATAATACGAATTGGCTCTATATAAATAAAACTGAATACATTTGAAATAACAAACCTGGATTTAAACATTTACCTGGCCAGGTAAAACTCCTGAATTCCACAGTGAAAACAAATCATGCTTATTGTAGAAAGACTCAGAAAAGACTTAAAATGAAATAATAAACTCTATATTGATGTCAAAATGTGTATCAACAATAACTAATCCTCTATGTCACTGCTCATGCCTGAGCACCAGTGTTAGCTGACAGTTAGGTAAAAAATAAAATGATATAGTGGTAATGAAATGATATGATGGACTATCAGCTAGCTAACATCACATTGCTCATTTAAAGTAAAATAAATGTTAATTACGAAACTCTGAAGGTAGGAAAGTTAATTGTATTGAATAAGCTAGCTAACTACTGACATTAACCTGCAGTATCTCCACCAGCATGAGGTGGACTGGACTGGAGCAGCTGACACTGCTAGTGATGTGGGCAGAGACGTTCAACTAACATCAAAGCTAGGAAATGGTACATTCCATTTTAGGGGTGTATCGTATTTCAAGATTCTTGACTATAAGGCAAGAATATGGTAAATATATTGTAATATGTATAATTACAGGTAAAAAAAAAAGACCCCCGTAATTCGAACCACAGTGGTACAGTAGGCCTAATGCCGCATTCAGACCAAACGCGAATTTTCGCCTCGCGATGCTTTCCTCGCGTGAGTACATTCGCTGCAAGTGTTCACACACATCTCGAGAAGGAGATTTTAACGCGATAACGTGAATAAACACAACTCGCTGTTACTACAGCTGTATGAACCCAAAGTAAACATTTTGCTGTGATTAAATAGCAATAAACTGATTAAACTGATGCCGAATAACTACAACATGATGCAGTTTTGTTAAACATATGAATTCATGCTTTGTCAGGTCTGTCAGCAAGACAGCAGGACAACAACTTCTAAAATGTTTGTTTTCTGAATGGAGTTCAGATCGATCAGGGCTATGCTATGGTAACTTGGTCCCAGTAAAGTACAACGATAGCTGGAATAAAGTTACATACACATGTTTTCTGAACTCACCAGTTTGGTTTATTGTAAGATATGGAACAATGATGTTGTGTGGTTGTGGACTTGTGAGTAATATAATAATAATAATAATAATAATGACTTTATTCAGGACTCAGAATGGAAGGTCCATAGCACACAGAAAAAACAAGATAAAACAACAACAGCTACAACATAACAATAAATATACAGTGCATAGATAAAAATTAATAAGTAACTTATACCATCTGCTAGGTTACGGTCGCAGTCTGAAGCGGCTTTGATTTGGATCACACTACCTAAATAGTATACTGATATTAAAAGTCATTGCATATTGATGGTAAAAATATGGTGATGTATTTTTGTTAAAAACTGTTGTATGTTGCACATATGTTGTATGATAAATAACTTAAAGATAATGTTTAGTTAAAGACATGTTATGAAGAGTTCATGGGTTGTATATGCAAGTTGTAAATCTGTGGTAATTGTGCTGGAGTCTTAAGAGTGGGTTTTCATTGGTTGATGCCAGTGGGCATGATAGGAGGAGCATCATGGGCATCGACACTTCGCTCCAGTAGACAGTGACTGACGGTAGACACATCACAAAAAACTCACAGAAGTGCACCAGTTATCAGGCACTCCTTTATTTTATTTTCCTGCTCATAAACGACCAATTGCTTTTGGGTCTCAACGTACACGAGCCACGCATCAGGCCTGCAACGTTGTTTGAAGTGGTTTTGCCAGCTGTATGTGAGAGTGTTATAGTGTGGTGAACTGTGGTATTGTTATCTTGCAACAGAACTACTGAATTACCGCAGATCTTGTGTGAAACGAGTGATTGTTTATTTTGCGTTTATTTTATTTTTCTAAAGAATAAGAGAACTTTAATCATATAGTAGAGTGGTGTTGATTATTTTATCTGAAAGCCAGTTATCATATCTGAGTTTCACATTTTGACTACAAGGGAAGCTAAGATAGTTGACGCCGGGTTTCAGTGTTGATGTTAAGAAACAATATTCTAAAAGAACTCGGGGCCCTGCCCAAACTTACTTTCTAGAGGGTAGGAGCGCTACACTTGTTTCTTACGACCCGCACTTCTCTGCTTCTGATTGGCTAGTAGTCCTTACCTGGGAACTGCGCATGTGCAACTCCCAACAAAGATTTTGTACAAGTAAGATGCATCCCTCTGTAGCTCAAGAGCGGAGCGTACAACACATAGGGTGAAAAGAGGAGCTACAGCAATGTGCAGTATGAGAAGAATATGGTGTTTTTTGAAAGTTGAACCATGTAAACCTGTTCTGGTACAACCCCTACTTAAGATTTTGAACCTGAAAATGAGCATAATACCACCTTTTTAAAGGGTCAGTGTGTAAGAATCAGTGGTTCTTCCAGCTCTTAAGTTGGAATGTGGACTCAACATGGATTCCACATTCTCTCCAGCGCTCTCTAGAGCCTTTTGTCCATTTGGGCTACTGTTGGAACATGGCGCCGTCCATGTTAGAGGACCCGCGGTGTACGTAGGTAGAAATGGCTCCTGTATGCAGGATAAGTGTTTGACGATGGATGGATGGATGGATGGATTCATTATATCATATCTTTGTACATTACTGAAAACATAGTTATATATATTATATTGTTTTTCTGTCAATAGATCCTCCTAAATATGACACACTGAACCTTTAAAGACTGACACCATGGTAAAAATGTGTTGTTTTCTTTTCCTCAGACGAAGCAGCGTGCCTTCCACCGGAGATGCCAAATGCAAAATACACAGAAAACCAAAATGGTTGGTATGAGGACGGACACATGATTAGGATAACATGTGACAAAGGATATGAACCCAAAGGCCAGGATGTCACAGCCATATGTAGAAGTGGAACGTGGTCCTCTGTGTCGGTCTGTGAGAGTAAGTCTGTCAGATGTTCTATACCAGTAAGCTGTGAAA
>NC_060155.1:21135484-21137379 GCF_021292245.1 Micropterus dolomieu
TATGAGAAGAATATGGTGTTTTTTGAAAGTTGAACCATGTAAACCTGTTCTGGTACAACCCCTACTTAAGATTTTGAACCTGAAAATGAGCATAATACCACCTTTTTAAAGGGTCAGTGTGTAAGAATCAGTGGTTCTTCCAACTTCAGTGTGTGTTCATGTGCTCTTAAGTTGGAATGTGGACTCAACATGGATTCCACATTCTCTCCAGCGCTCTCTAGAGCCTTTTGTCCATTTGGGCTACTGTTGGAACATGGCGCCGTCCATGTTAGAGGACCCGCGGTGTACGTAGGTAGAAATGGCTCATTGTAAGGTAATAAAAACATTAACGGTTCCTTATATCGCCCTGCGATGGACTGCCGACCTGTCCAGGGTATAACCCGCCTTTCGCCCGATGTCAGCTGGGACCCTGTATGCAGGATAAGTGTTTGACGATGGATGGATGGATGGATGGATTCATTATATCATATCTTTGTACACTACTGAAAACATAGTTATATATATTATATTGTTTTTCTGTCAATAGATCCTCCTAAATATGACACACTGAACCTTTAAAGACTGACACCATGGTAAAAATGTGTTGTTTTCTTTTCCTCAGACGAAGCAGCGTGCCTTCCACCGGAGATGCCAAATGCAAAATACACAGAAAACCAAAATGGTTGGTATGAGGACGGACACATGATTAGGATAACATGTGACAAAGGATATGAACCCAAAGGCCAGGATGTCACAGCCATATGTAGAAGTGGAACGTGGTCCTCTGTGTCGGTCTGTGAGAGTAAGTCTGTCAGATGTTCTATACCAGTAAGCTGTGAAACTAACAGAGACCAGAATAATATCAGTGCTGTTAATTCTTAGGCTTGAATTCTCACCAGCTGCAACAACCAAGTAACCACTCACATGACAATGTGCTTATTTTTACAGGAAGTATCCAGGTTTGCGGTGAGCCTCCTAAAATCCCCCATGCAGTCATCATTGATCAGGAATACCAGGAGGTGTTTGCTGTAGATTCAGAAGTGCAGTATGAATGTGAAGATGGATATACTGTAGAGGGAGCAGAAAAATCCATCCTTTGCATAGCTGGAAACTGGACTGAAGCCACACCGTGCAGTAAGTGGACAATGTGCTGAGATATGCAGTGATGAAAATACAATGAATCAATATTTAGATTATTATTTTGGTTAGTTGCTTATTTAAGAATAAGCAACTAATCTAAAAGCAACTAGTTGCTTATTTAAGAATAAGCAACTAATCAAAATATTAAAAGTATTTAAAGAATGTTGCAGCAACAGGTGCATTTCACTACAAATCTTACCTGGGAAAACTAATAAGTAATTTAATTTTCATTTATTTATTTATTTATTTATATTCAACCGCACTCCTTTGGCAATGTTGTGAAAATGGAATCAGAGGACAACAAGACATTCTCGAGACAGTGTGCAAGCCATGCAGAGCAACAGGAAACAGCAAAACATTAGTACAATAATACAATTATACAACAATATGACAATACGACAATCATAATGTTGATCTTGATAAAATGTTAAATGATGCAGTTACAACTAAAACATGAGCCATGAAGCACAATGTTGCAAGACAAAGCTATAGAAGATCATACCACATTAGTTAAAATGCCATGTAAAGCTAACCATTTGTAACAGGCAAAGGACATGGGACAAGTTAGCAGCAAGTTAGCCACTGCAACAACAATAACAAAATTAGCAATGTATATTTTGTAGATTACAAAGGTTTGCACGGCTGACTTTTCAAAAGCCAGGCCTTGAGACTTCGTGGGAAGGTTTGGTAGGTGGCACAGTTTATAGTTTTGTTTCTAGAAGACAGGTTTGCAACACTGATCAATCGTGTTATAAAAAGCCTAAAGGAATAGATCA
>NC_060155.1:21137479-21152241 GCF_021292245.1 Micropterus dolomieu
ATAATAATAATAATAATAATGACTTTATTCAGGACTCAGAATGGAAGGTCCATAGCACACAGAAAAAACAAGATAAAACAACAACAGCTACAACATAACAATAAATATACAGTGCATAGATAAAAATTAATAAGTAACTTATACTATCTGCTAGGTTACGGTCGCAGTCTGAAGCGGCTTTGATTTGGATCACACTACCTAAATAGTATACTGATATTAAAAGTCATTGCATATTGATGGTAAAAATATGGTGATGTATTTTTGTTAAAAACTGTTGTATGTTGCACATATGTTGTATGATAAATAACTTAAAGATAATGTTTAGTTAAAGACATGTTATGAAGAGTTCATGGGTTGTATATGCAAGTTGTAAATCTGTGGTAATTGTGCTGGAGTCTTAAGAGTGGGTTTTCATTGGTTGATGCCAGTGGGCATGATAGGAGGAGCATGATCAGGTGGTGAGCAGGTGCGGGAGGGGCGAGTGTGTGAGCGGAGTGATTGACAGAGGAGAGAGAAAGAATAAGTAAAGTCAGAAGTCTTTAACTAACGTTCGTACCAAGCTGTAGACTAATTTCGGTATTGTCTACTGGACATTCTGTGCTGAGATTATGTTTGCTAGTTCGTGGGAAGTCGAAGAATCCACCGAGGAGTCTTGATAGTCGAACAGCTAAATAAGTAGCACAGTAAGCTTCTTCACACGCCCATTTTACCAAGGATGCATTGGTTGGTAATGCCGCATTCAGACCAAACGCGAATTTTCGCGTCGTGACGCTTTCCTCGCGTGAGTACATTCGCTGCAAGTGTTCACACAACGGGAGAAGGCGATTTTAAGGCGATAACGTGAATAAGCATAACTCGCCTTTACTACAACAGTATGAACCCAAAGTAAACATTTTGCTGTGATTAAATAGCAATAAACGTATTAAACTGATGCCGAATAACTACAACATGATGCAGATTTGTTAAACATATGAATTCATGCTTTGTCAGGTCTGTCAGCAAGACAGCAGGACAACATCTGATAAAATGTTTGTTTTCTGAATGGAGTTCAGATCGATCAGGGCTAGGCTATGGTAACTTGGTCACAGTAAAATACAACGATAGCTGGAATAAAGTTACATACACCTGTTTTCTTAACTCACCAGGTAGTTGAACCTCCTCGCTTTCTTTTCTCCCAGCAATGTCCAGTTTTGTCCGGTTTTTATATAAATATGAAGTAGTGCCAAACGACGCTAACAACACTGGAACCGGAATTGCACGGAATCTAGCTGCTGAGAAGCTCGAAAAATCAACGTTGTAATCCCAAAAACTAAAGTAAAAAGCTAATTTAATAAAAGCAGTTTACTCCGAGCTCCTCCCTTGAGCAAACGGCAGTTGTCAGAGAAAAACCCAGTCCGACCACGGGTGTTTATTTGTCCGAAACCTGGAGCGCTGCTCCCTGCTCCTCTAGCCCAATTTTCAATCGCCCGCTCAGCCTGGCCCTCTCCACACAATGCTCTGAAGCTGACGGTGACGAACTGACTATCTCAACGTTGATAGGCTATCGTGACTCAGCGCCATGCGAATTTCTTGCTCGAGTTGAAAATATTCGCGTCGCCAGCACCGCCCCCTTCGCGTCGCTTCGCCCCGCCCGAAAGGAAATCACGGCTCTACTTGTCTTTGCATTGACTTTGTATGTAAACTCTCGCTTCACCTTTGGTCTGAAAGCACCATAAGCCTCTCTCAATATTAGGGTTTAATAGGGGGCCTTCAGAGACTTGTAGCCTATAGGGCCCAGAATTTCGTGCTATACCCCTGTGAACACATCTGGGGTCTCATTTATAAAACTGCATATAATCCTCACTAAAAGTGATACATGCAAAAGCCAAAAATGTCCTACATCAAAAAATATTCAGACTTACAAAACCGTGCGTACATAGGGGAGAGCGGGGTAAGTTGTCTCGTGTGTAAGTTGTCACACTGCTCATAACTCTAACACTAGAGGCTCTATGTCAAAAATCAAACTTTCAACTTCCTGTTCACATGTGGTCAAGGTCACTCTAATCTGAGGTGAATATAATTTTATTATTTTTTTGCTTCAAAAGTAAAACATTTGCACTTTACGTTTTATGTATTCCAACCTATTAGGTATGAATGTTCAAAATGATAACTTTGCACAAAGTAGAGGAGACAAAAACATGTCTTTTGATACTTCAGTTGAAGTGCTATGTTAAGCTAACCTTGAGATTTAGCCAACATTAGCACACATGTCAGTTTGGGGCAAGTTGTCTCAATGACTTTGGGGAAAGTCGTCACACGTGATTACTTGCCCCAGTACAAATAAACACATAGAACATGCTCAAAAAACTATATGAAATTGTGTAATTACCTCTGACACAAGTATTAAATGATACTGTAGTTTACAGCAGCAGCCATATGCCTGGACAAGACTGAATTCATGACAGAGTATTTACGGTCTTATACCGTAGGCATGTAGTGTGTTAGTAGATACAAACACAAACACACACACACACACTACATGATCCAGTTATTAATTTAGTTAGGCAACAAGGGTAGCAGACAAATAAGCTTGTAATTTATTTGTAATTGCAAGGAGGAATGTGTTTTTGAAGGAAGGAAGAAAATTATCAACAGAAGACAGAGAATGACAGAACACCGCCTGACATAATGTTAAAGGCAGTCAGGCAGGTGATGTTGAAGAACAAATCAATCAGAAGTACAGCTAAGAATTTTGACTTAAGCCGCCGACATCTCTTTTGGCCTCATCTATGTGGAGCCATTTTCATACAATATTTGAAAGAAGACGTTGTTTAAGTGTGTGAAATGCAACAAATGGGCCTGCGATGTTTGGACCTCAGGCCAGGCAATTTATATGTGCCAGAACTGTGACACTCAAGACATGTCTGATTAGATACATATGTAGGTCGTACACAAAATTCATATTGTTGCATTAGTGTGTGTTTAAACACCACATCTGTTTAGTTAAGAAGTTATACATTTAAGCAAGTTATCTGCAGCATTACATTCAATTACCATATATCTATTTGCACTCCAGAGAACGTTTGATTTTAAAGTTCAAAGAAAGAGGTTGTCCCACTTAATGTGTGCTCTGCCAATATTTTTGTTTTGCATTAAATTATTTATTTTCCAAATTCCCTATTCACAATTAAGTGTTCTAACTGTTTGATAATGCAGTGTGACAACTTACCTGGGGATGGGGCAAATTGTCACAAGTGCACACTCTCTATTCAACAGTCTACAGCTCCATAATGAGGCAAGGCAAGTTTATTTGTATAGCACATTTTAATGATGAGTTAAAAGAAATAAAAACCTGTAGGCTAAATGACAATAATGTTACATTTCCATGACGTGTTTTTACCATGGACTGTATGGTTTTGACAGGTGTCCAGCCACTAAGCGACCTATGCGGTGGCATAGAGCCCAGTGGCCAGCAGAGGGCCCCCTACAGTCACTGCTTGCTAGTGGTGGAAAAAATCACTGTAACAGTGATATAAAAAACAGACAGTGACAGTGCTCTATAATACGTACCATAATAAGCATATTGGTTATTTAATTTAGTTATATACTATGGAAAATCAGCTGTGACCTGTGACTCCTGACCCTGACCGACCCTGTGACATCACCGACATCAGTCCGTTACGCTGGATCGGCAGGTTTGATGTCTGAGAAGATAAGATCATATTTGTCTAGACATAAAAAAGACAACAGAAGAGCCTCGAAGAAGAGAGGAGGCAAGAAGATAAAGGTACGTAAGCCCACAGGGTCCGTTTTCCCATCCTGTATTTTTAGGTAATCTGAACTGAAGGTTTTACATTAGCCTTAGTTAGCCGCGCTGGTATCAACAATGCTAACTAGTGATGGCGAGATGAAGCTTCATGAAGCATTGAAGCTTTCCGTCCAATTGATTCACTCATGGTCCGAAGCTTCATGGTGCTTCATTTGCTCTATTGTGCCATCTAGTGGACAATAAATGTAAAACAGGCAGAGTGATTATAATGGCACCATAGCTTTTGTTTGTCATGCCGATAAATAAATGATAAACTTATTAATATGGTGTGTGTGTCTTTATGATACAATGATAGGGTCAAAGGGAACATGGAAACAACAGAGAGGGTTATGATGTGAATGTGTTGTTTGGTTTGGGACTTTAGATAATAGAGACAACATTTATTAATTTTTATTTTTCCACAGTGCTGGGCTTCAGGCGGTTTCTTCTTTTGGAGATGATTTTACCTGCTTTAGAACATTATTATTAGGGTAATATGGGGTAAGACGCCCCAGTTTTATTCTTACAAAAACCACTATGTCAAAAAAAATCTTCTGGCTGCCGCAAGTCTAACTGAACTAAAAATGTCCTGTTTCATCACATTTTTTGATAAAATAATCTGTAGATACAATCTAATTGTGTTCAATTAAAATCCGAAATAAAATTAAAAAGTCCAGAAAATGTTAATGAGGGTCCATTGTATTTTGCTGCTCCTTTGGAATCACACACCAAACCCACGAACCATTTCCTGAATCAGTCACGTGGTACGGCCGGCTCGCGAGGCTTCGAACGTCACCACATACGTCACCAACACAAACCTCGATACGCGCTTCACAAACATCACCCTGGATTACTCAACACGCGCTTCGAAGCCTCGATACAGAGGGACACATCACTAATGCTTTAGCTTGCTAACATGCTAACTGCGATTAAAAGTCAGTTGATTAAGTTAATAGTGTTATTAGGACATGAGTCTTCAAATTAAGCCATTAGCCTATCTTTTTTCTAAATAACAGTGTCCTTGGAGCTGAGCTTTTCACATCTGATGTTATAAAGCATTTATCAGAAAAAACACAGATAGATCAGTGAATATGGTCATGTCACTGCTGGTAGGTTATGTGTTTGAGTTAAACCCATAGAGATGCCCTGTTCTTTCATTATAAATCAAATCTGTCAGGTAGGGAGTGTTTAGTAGCTGTTTCTAAGGACTGATTCTGGAGCAACATCATGGAGCCTCCTCCCAAGTTGCCAGTGTTGAAAAGACATCTAAAGTCATTTTTTAAAAGGAGACAACATCAAACTATTGCAGATTGTCTTGCATTATAAGATCCTTCAGATCTAAGCTAAGAGCACAAGTCATTTCAATTTAGTTTATTTATGTAATTATTTTCATTATTTCATAGCAGGTCCATCAGCCTCCACCTCTACCTCCATTATTGGTATCATCCAAGAAGCTGACAATGCTGCTAAGTTTAGGCCTACATCAACAATAACTAAACAATTATTCACCTCTATCAACACTCAGTATATGAACATGTCAATTTACTAAAATTACTAATTTTTTTGTTACTCTTCCTCATAGGTCTACCTGTGCCTGTTGAAGTGGAGAGCAGTACCATCGTGGCACCACCACACCTGTCTCCAGTTTCTACTCCTCCAGTGGATCCAGCTGACTGGCCATTAGTCCTTAATGTTACACATTGATGTGGTGAGCTGTAATGGTGCGTTCCAGTTGACATGGGAAGTCAGAATTTCCGAGTTCAACGGTCAAAATTTCGTTCGTGATCCAAGATGGCTGTCGGGGTTAGTGAAAGCTGTAGTTTATACTGTTTATTAGCACTTCTGTGTACTTGTGACTGATATAAATGTTCATACACAAAGTGCTGTCCAACAGCTGTCTGTGGACGTGTTGCTACAGTGTTTAGTGTGAGTAAATACCGCACAATGCGTTTTTTTAATCAACTGGCGTATCAATAGCTAAGCTGGCTAGTTGTAAACAAACAGCTGGCCGAGCCAGGTTTTCCGACTTGTTAACTGGAACGCCGTCAACTCGGGTGTGACGTCATTCCCTGCTCCGAGCTCCGAGGTAAATGGAATGCAGCATAAAACCAACACAGGTTGGCAGAGACATTTTGACTTTTCCAAAAAGACACTGAGACACTAAAAGTCTTTTTTATCATTACATTAGGGCTGACCCCAAATAGTCGAAGATTCGATGTTTCGATGGGCAGAGCCTGATTCAACTGTCAATCTCACAGTGGAAGCTTCGCAGCGAAACAAGGATCATGCCATTTAGGCGATATGGGGGTGCTCAACGTCTTTAGAAGAGGGGAAACAACTCATATTGACCTGCCATGCCTAGCTATGGTTTCTTATGGTCTTTTTCTTTATTTATACAGTGAAACATTTACAGAGGTGCCCTCTGAAACAAAGAAAGTACGGTTAAAACTACTAGGGCTGACCCCAAATAGTTGATTAGATGCTCCGATGGGCGGAGCCTGATGCGACTGTCAATCTCACAGTCGAAGCATCGCAGTGAAACAACGATCATGCCATTTATGCGATATGGGAGTGCTCAACGTCTGACTTTACATAGATCTAACAGTTTTCTCCCAATAAGTTAATATCTAGCCGATTACAATACACATTTCAACGTTTAATGCTGTAAATAAACATGTGGAAAGAAAAGAAACTTCCAATAAATGTTTTAAAAGTGCGTAAATAAATCTTAAATTATAACTCCAAACCCTGGGTCGTCAGTGCGCATGTGTAGGCGTAGCGTGTGTGTGGTGGCGGAAGAGGAACACTCGCTGGCATGCACGCAAATCTCACACACAAGACTGGTGAATGACAGGTGAGCGAGAGAGAGAGAGAGAGAGAGAGAAAAAAGTGTCTTCAAAAAGCCTCAGTTTAGCTGGAAATTTACAGTGTAAGTTGAATGAATAGAGACTGCAGCTCTGCAGCTTCTCAAGGTTAAAGTGGAGCTACCGTGTATACCTCCCCCCCTCGCAATCGCCGCACACAAAACGCACATGATTCAACTATCAGTCGACTATAGGCAGGACTTGACAATTCTGATTCAACTATGTAAATCCTTAGTCGGGGACAGCCCTACATTACACGTTTAGATCACTCATAAAGAAGCGGGTTGAGATAATTATGCTATCAACTGTTTTGTAGTTTTTGTCTCAAACTCTTGTTTGGCTGTTATTAAAGATTTAAGCTGTGGTCAGTCAATATCAATTTATCAGTCTTTTTATTCAGCACTACGTTTATCAGTGTCTACTGAACTGAACTGCCATTAAGCTCAGTAGCACTGGTGGTATCATATGTTTCCTGTGCTAAACAAACATGGCAGGTTTATAAACATAAGAAAGATTCATCGGGTCTTATTCAAAAACAAGAGATGTTTCTGTGTCATACATAATGACAACGCCCGACTGTCAGAGGGGCCTCCAACTAAATTTTGAATAGGGCCCCCGAAGGCCTAGTGCATGAAACTATGCACTCCTACTTGCTCGACTGACGCATGAAAAGGGTATCAATTTAAATGTAATTTGCCCTCCTGTTCACCTTATTTATGAGAATAAATTGCATTGCATGCAAGTATTAATTAATATGAATCCCGATTAAACTGTACATCATATTTGAGGTGTCCTTTTGCAGAAACAGAAATCTCAGTTTGTGTTTATGATCCTAAATCTGTTTCTTTTTGTGCGCTGCAAATTATCTTAAATTATGTTTTTTGCACACTTCAGGGAAAATCAATCAAATGTGTTTGTTTATTCAGAAAGGCTTTAAGCCTTTAATACTCAGAGGTAATATTTCCATTTATTTTACACAATAGTAGGCCAATTCATTTCAAACTGTTTCATTCTTCTGCCATGTGAGTCACCGTTTCTCATTTCTCCTCTTTATGTGCGTATGCATGCCTCAGAGTTTACCTACAGGACCGCACATTCTCCCGTCAAGTTTGTTTTTTATAGATCACAGCCTTTGCTTGGGAAGTGGCGTACGCACGTTTCTCGCGTACGTACCAAAGACTGTATATGGTACATACACACCGTTTATAAATAAGAAGTGCAGCTTTGGAACACAAGGTCTTTTTCGCCATTTGATGGCCAACCCGTAGGAGCTACATAGACATCCAGGGTATCAAATGAAAGGTCTGCTCAAACTGGATCGATTGATGCCCCCCCATCCCATCCCTCATGTGATGTTCCGTTCTGAAGCTACAGTGGTGTGCTTTTGGTGACAGGAATGTTGATGAATATTCACTGTTTTTTTTCAATATTTCAATGTTATGTTGGAACGTGGTTGTATGGACATAAATAGTGTTTTAAAGATAACTCCCAATAAAAGTCAACATTTAAACAGGAAATATTGTCAAAATATGGACATTTGCCTGGTATATTTTAAAAATACTGTATGATAACTGTTGTATTTTAGTTTATTTTCATCAAATTTACAGTTACAATTGTATTCCAGGTGTATTAGAAGATATTCAGTTGCATTATAAGTTTCCTTATGATGGTTTATTGCATTAAAATATAGCTAATTTTACCAGAAGAGTATGAAAATATCTTAGTTTTCTTTATTGCATCTCCATTTAGTCTTTAATGGTAAAATAAATCTCTTAATTTATGGATTTATATTCCTTAGCTTCTGATCCTTCAAAGGAGACCAGAATTATGCATCTAGGCCAAATGGTTGAGGAGTTCCTGATTCATTTTGGGTATGTTATTTTAGGTGTTTTTCCTGGAAATAGGGGCAAGCACCTGGCAGTTTCTAACAGATTTTAAGAGGATACTAAGCTGGGGAACATAGAACACTGGGAACATAAATACGCTCCCTTAACGTTAGCTTAGCCCAGATCACTGAGCATCCTGGAAAGTCCCGTCTTCTAACCAACTGAATGTAGGCAGGGCTACCAATGGCTCTGACAGCTCCAAAGATTTTTGTAAATATGACAATATTTGAGTTTCTGTTGAGTAAGGAGCAACTGTCTCGCCAAATCTCCTATCCCTGCACCAAGATGACACAGCAGTCTGTCCTCTGATCACACCAAAGAAAAAGTTGACATCAACAATATAACTCTTGCTAAAATGAAGACATTTCTTAAACATTTAATATGTTATGTATGTTCTAGGCTATTACATTCTATGTGGTAGCGCTAATAACTATTTACAACTAACTATTTTAGTTAATGCAAAAAAAGTTGAAATTTCATTTAATTCTCATTACCATCAGTGGATGTAGCAGTTTAACTATTAAGTATAAATATAAATATTGTTTGAAGTTTAACATTGAAAAGTATCATTCAGACATGTAATAACATTTAGGTAGATAATATACTCTACCATGTCATGCAGTGACAGATCGATGACTTAATTCTGTTGCAGTTTTTAAAGATTAAATAAATATAATTAATAATACAGAGTTTCCAAGGCGTATAAAAGAAACATTAACATAAACATAAAACATGAAAGCTGACATACAGTTTAAGCTGAAAAACACAGCTCCTTTAAACAGACCAGTGAAGCTATTACAGAACACTTACCTATACATTGTGGTTTATGAGACCATTTGCCATTTTGACATGTGCTTTTTGCCCACCATCCCTCTACTGCTGGTTTATATCCGGGACTGCAGGCATAAGTGAGCTCGGTTTCATGAGAATACTTTTCTTGTTCAGGGACAATATAACCACCACTCACGCTGGGAGCATCACACGACTGTCCTGAAACAGTGATAAGAAAGAGAGCAAAATACAGAGATGTTTTGTTTTTTTTACAAATTAAAATGACATTAAATTAAATGAATTAAATTTTATGTTTTTACCATGTAGCACTCCTGGAAACCAAACCAGAAGAACAAATCCAACATATCTCACGCACATTTTGCCAGGAATTGAAATCGAAGCAAGCGAAGAGCCCAGATCAAATCAGAACCAGTTAATCATTGTTGAGGGAATTTACCCAAAGGAAATGTGGGGTAAGCACTCTGTGTTGACTTTGACATCACACTGTTGCTCTGAAGACAACAACAATGCAGCAAGCATATGTATATTACAAACATATACACATAGGGGGACTTTTTTTTAACCTCAGAGATACATGTGGGATACAATATGGAAGACCAGTACTTCTAAAATAAAATAAAAATCAACATATTGGTTATTTTATGTCTCATAATATGACTTAAACTGATGAGAACACCTCTTCAATTCAAATCAGCTTTATTGGCATGAATGTATAACAACAACAAACTTCTTATAAGTATGTGATAGTAAGTCAGAGTTGTGACATTATAAAGTGATATTTATACTAATACTTAATTTTTTAAATACAGATTTTCTCTTAATTATAAGAAAGTAGTAATAGTCATAATGATTTAGAATTTTATAATTATATTATCTCCATATTGTGATATTATCTTACAAACCATATAAGCATACTAAACACAAACACCTCAATCTGATTACCCGGTTAGGATTGTGACAGTTGTAGCTTTGCTGATCAAACATGATACATTTGGTAGATTTGGTGCATTTAGTTTTAAAATGTTAGTCTGTGCGTTTGTAACATAGCATGAAATGTTGCATGTTTGTTATCACAGAATAGCACTCACAATATTTGTTTAGAGTCCAGATTTCAAAATGATTTCCCGGACTGCAGTGATCAGAGGTCAGTGTTACGAAATACCAAACACAGTCAGGCCAGAGGTCAGCCTGCAGCAAAGTGAAATTCTGTAGAACAATATCTTTGATTATAAAACCAACAAAACAGACAAGGATCCATCCTCCATATTATGTGTTAAACTAACTTAGATTTATATTGCTGGTTACAATGTGATCATACAGTTTGTTTTCGAGCTCCATGTCAGTCTTTGATTGCCATCTGCTGGGCCATCATGCACTCTGCATCGCTTCACCAAGTCCTAATCACACGCTCCTGTATATGTCAGAGCAGCATACTACACTTCTCAAAAAAATAAAGGGAACACTTAAACAACACAATGTAACTTCAAGTCAATCACACTCCTGTCATCAAACTGTCCACTTAGGAAGCAAACGCAATAAAATGTGTAACAATATCATAGGTATTTCACAAATTGATCTGAAAGATCCACATTCCCATTAAAACACCCACATACAAATACTAAGAGCTGAAATCAACGTGAGCATCGCAGGGAAGGGTGACAGTCATTAAAGGGGTTATCTGCAAGTTTTTGACTTTAATAAATCAAATTTTCATTGCCTTATTGTCAGTGGGCTCAAAACTCACTTAGAAATTAAGCACACACCTGTTTTCTCTGTTGCTTGTATCAGCCACTATTCTGCTTTTAATGTGAGGTCTCCGGGTCGGATTCAGCCCTGTGCGCGTTCCCGAGCCTCTTTCGTACTACAGCGACAACACCGCAGTTAACGACATGCAGTCCTCTAATACCATAAAACACAGGCTCCACGCAAGGATACAAAACAACAATAAAGGTTTATGTGCTAAAGCCCATCAGACCAAACAGGTTCAGATGATGCTGAGTTAGAACAAAGTGAGCATTAGTAAAGTTGGAGAAACACAGAGAAAGTCACGTTGTCACGTTAGCTCGCCGGCTAACGCCGAGCAGTTGCTAATGTTGTCCGGTGCAAAGTTATATTGCTTTCACAATACTTCACCAACAAATGCAACCCATGTTACTTTGCTCTGTACCACTGTTATGTCAAAGTGTCAAAGCCTGCAAGAAATGATTTAATGGTAAAAAGCTAATGTGGAGTGATTTGTTTACTATCCTATTGTAATGCAGCCACGAGCAGCCAGCTAACACTACATTAGCCCTGAACAAGATAACATTTCTTCATGTCATCACATAAATGCATGTGCTTCTAGGTACTTCCAAGAGATATCTTCTATGTAATACTACAAGATTTTTGCCTGGCAGAAAGGTATGGAGGGAAATGCGTGTCTCATAACCAAAATAAAAACAAGAATTACAAATGTGAATGATGTCTTGTAAATAATTTGTCTTTTTTCCAATCCACAAACCAACCAACGAATGTGAAACAATTTACAAATAAATACATTTGACTTGAATGAATATCAGTATTTACATATATATTTTCTACTTTGATTTCAGACATTCAATAACATTTGCTTTTGGAAAGCTATGTCTGTGCACATAAATGCCAAAAATGTGTTTGCATTTATTAAGATTTTTTAATGTGTGTGCATTGATTGTCTGACATGCGTGGACTGGGTTACATCTGTGTGTTTGAGTTCTGAGAGTCTTTTCATAGTCTCTGATCCTTTTAAAGGCAGGGTAGGCAAGTTGCTTCTAAAACACTTTTTGTCATATTTGTTGAAACTGTCTTTATACACCAATACATATTAAAAGTTAGGTGCTCTAAAAAAAAAAAAAAGAGTATAAAAAGCGGCTGTCTGTAGTCCTCTCAGGGCTGCAGTAAACACAGCCAATCATTGCATTTGGACCAAATGCAATGATTGGCTGGCTGACTGTCACTTATCCTCGCTGCCTTGGCTACCAGCCCTGCTGCTACAGGAGCTGCCCACATGGGCGCACCGGTTAGCTCTCAGACTTGAGGAGCGAAGCGGTCAGACCGGAGGGTAATGTCTGCGTGGCATTTCAACGATAGTGACAACTGAGGAACACCAAGGGGCTTTATTTCTGCTGGACAGATAATCTGGCTTTTATCATTTTGATGTTAATAGTTACTTCCATCGCTAGCAAACATAGCTACCTACTTAACATACAGCTAACGGTGCCAATTATCGACTGCGTCTGTCCCAAAATGACAGCCATATAGACAATGTCAGCCTGTAGCTCTGCCCTTTGGGACCTGCTGAGATCCCTTTTGCTGCCTCTTCGGTCTACGATTGGAAGCGAAAAAGTACTCTAGACCTTTCGTTTAGAGTGGACATAGAGTATGAATCTGTGTGAACGTTAGTTTCTGTTCTGAGCACTTTGGCTGAGTGTATGAATGTGTGTGAATGGGTAAATGTGCTGTAGTGTAAAAGAGCCTTTAGTGGTTGCAAGACTAGAAAGGCGCAAAACAAATACAGACCATTCACCATATGCAACCAACACCTTTCTGGTGTTCAGATGATACTTCCAATAAGAACAATAGTGAGCAGGGGGATGTCCATTTCTTTTCTGATGTTTTTTTTCAAATTGTATTTTCTCCCAAAATATGAGGGACCATAACACAGGACCATACCACAATTTCTTCATTTCAAGCTCTCAGCAGGGTCCTAAAGAATCTCACTTTATCTTTTCAATCAAATTATTTCCATAGCTGGCTCCCTCCCAACCCCCCTGAGACATCTAGAGCATATGTTTCCCATCATTGTCCACTATGTTATTCAGCTCCACTTCCCATTTTCTTTTGATAACATGAATGGAGCAGCTAAGCTGACTGTTAGCTGGAATTCCCTGAAATATTGAGTGAAGTTGAATAAAGTTACATGAAATATTAAGCTTATATGGCATACAGATCAGATGTTGCACCATGTGCTCACCGGGCTGGGTACATTCTGCTTTTTTTCTAGTCCGGATGTTGTCCTAGCATGAGAAGACGATGTCC
Source organism: Micropterus dolomieu (assembly GCF_021292245.1). Lineage (NCBI taxonomy): Eukaryota > Metazoa > Chordata > Actinopteri > Centrarchiformes > Centrarchidae > Micropterus > Micropterus dolomieu. The sequence goes on from NC_060155.1 coordinate 21,150,865, forward strand.
GCCACCTGAAGCTGGCTTTCTGTTTAAGATATTCTCGTCATAAAACAAAACTTGTCCTGATATAATTAGCTACAATTATATCTGCAAAGACAAATTAAACTGATTCTTGTGAGTTCTGCAGACATAGCTTAGGACTCAGAATGCTTAAAAGAGCTAGCAGGTGTCAGTCCCCACACCTTGTGCAACAGGTGCCCTGAAAGATCCCCTAATCAAGAACCAAATGTAGAGATTTGGCCAAACTAATAATTTAAAAATAGCAGCAAATACATATGGACTGCTACACTGTTTACACGATGGAACGCAACTGCCAAGCCACAACTAAAACTGACTATTTTTAAGAGTACATTGATTTATTAAAGGTTCATTGTGTAATATTTCTGAGGATCTATCAACAGAAATGCAATATAAGATAAGCGGTTGACGAAGGATGTTTTCTGACGGGTCTTTCAGAGGTGTGTCAGGCAGACTACAGACTCTTTTAATGTTGTTCATAATGTTTCAAAGTAAAAGCTCAGTTCAACTCAAATACTGCATTGCAGTAAACAAGCTTCTCATGCTTTTCTTTTGTAGGCAAAACCACTAAAGAGGAAGTGATTATGTGAGTGTTTCTGTCATGACAGAGATCTATTTCAGCACCGCTATCAAAGTGTTTATTTATTTATATTTTTTGCCGCTATCAAAGCACCGTAATCTGGCCGCGGGCCAGATATTACTGTTGGCGGGCAGTTTTGGCGAGAATACATAATCAGAGAGAATGAATGTTTCCCTTGTCAATTTTTATAAAAACTTTATCTAATGTGTGGTTTATAATAGACTGTGGTGCATAAACAGTGACAGTGTTTCACACTCTTGGCTTGCATTTTCCATGTTATCTGTCAGTGGGCAAATCACAATAACATATAGCTTTACTGAATAATTAAGTAAATATAATGTCATAATAAATATACCTGGTCACTCTCTGCTGTCTCAAAAGAGACACCTTTTGTGCTGTTGTCAGCCATCGTAGCTGTCCTATGTTCTTTGAAAGGTTAGGGGGCAGTGGCAGACTGGACAGATGGTTGCCAGTCACAACCCTCACCACTAGATGCCACTAAATCTTACACACTGAACCTTTAATATGCAATAAAGTTTAAAAAAATACCTGAATTTAATTATTTTGACTGCTGCAACATCAGACTTAAGACTTTCCAACTCTCCAAAACTGTAAAATTTTTAAAAATCCTACAAACATTTATAATAATTTGAATGCGGACAAAAAACAAATTTAAAAATTTTAAAAAATATATATTTCTATAGTTATATAGAGTACATACATATTTAGTATTTGAAATACACATTCAGAAAAGGCAAAAGAGGCCAAGAGTCTAAATGCTTCAC
>NC_060155.1:21152341-21166763 GCF_021292245.1 Micropterus dolomieu
GACCATAACACAGGACCATACCACAATTTCTTCATTTCAAGCTCTCAGCAGGGTCCTAAAGAATCTCACTTTATCTTTTCAATCAAATTATTTCCATAGCTGGCTCCCTCCCAACCCCCCTGAGACATCTAGAGCATATGTTTCCCATCATTGTCCACTATGTTATTCAGCTCCACTTCCCATTTTCTTTTGATAACATGAATGGAGCAGCTAAGCTGACTGTTAGCTGGAATTCCCTGAAATATTGAGTGAAGTTGAATAAAGTTACATGAAATATTAAGCTTATATGGCATACAGATCAGATGTTGCACCATGTGCTCACCGGGCTGGGTACATTCTGCTTTTTTTCTAGTCCGGATGTTGTCCTAGCATGAGAAGACGATGTCCGCCACCTGAAGCTGGCTTTCTGTTTAAGATATTCTCGTCATAAAACAAAACTTGTCCTGATATAATTAGCTACAATTATATCTGCAAAGACAAATTAAACTGATTCTTGTGAGTTCTGCAGACATAGCTTAGGACTCAGAATGCTTAAAAGAGCTAGCAGGTGTCAGTCCCCACACCTTGTGCAACAGGTGCCCTGAAAGATCCCCTAATCAAGAACCAAATGTAGAGATTTGGCCAAACTAATAATTTAAAAATAGCAGCAAATACATATGGACTGCTACACTGTTTACACGATGGAACGCAACTGCCAAGCCACAACTAAAACTGACTATTTTTAAGAGTACATTGATTTATTAAAGGTTCATTGTGTAATATTTCTGAGGATCTATCAACAGAAATGCAATATAAGATAAGCGGTTGACGAAGGATGTTTTCTGACGGGTCTTTCAGAGGTGTGTCAGGCAGACTACAGACTCTTTTAATGTTGTTCATAATGTTTCAAAGTAAAAGCTCAGTTCAACTCAAATACTGCATTGCAGTAAACAAGCTTCTCATGCTTTTCTTTTGTAGGCAAAACCACTAAAGAGGAAGTGATTATGTGAGTGTTTCTGTCATGACAGAGATCTATTTCAGCACCGCTATCAAAGTGTTTATTTATTTATATTTTTTGCCGCTATCAAAGCACCGTAATCTGGCCGCGGGCCAGATATTACTGTTGGCGGGCAGTTTTGGCGAGAATACATAATCAGAGAGAATGAATGTTTCCCTTGTCAATTTTTATAAAAACTTTATCTAATGTGTGGTTTATAATAGACTGTGGTGCATAAACAGTGACAGTGTTTCACACTCTTGGCTTGCATTTTCCATGTTATCTGTCAGTGGGCAAATCACAATAACATATAGCTTTACTGAATAATTAAGTAAATATAATGTCATAATAAATATACCTGGTCACTCTCTGCTGTCTCAAAAGAGACACCTTTTGTGCTGTTGTCAGCCATCGTAGCTGTCCTATGTTCTTTGAAAGGTTAGGGGGCAGTGGCAGACTGGACAGATGGTTGCCAGTCACAACCCTCACCACTAGATGCCACTAAATCTTACACACTGAACCTTTAATATGCAATAAAGTTTAAAAAAATACCTGAATTTAATTATTTTGACTGCTGCAACATCAGACTTAAGACTTTCCAACTCTCCAAAACTGTAAAATTTTTAAAAATCCTACAAACATTTATAATAATTTGAATGCGGACAAAAAACAAATTTAAAAATTTTAAAAAATATATATTTCTATAGTTATATAGAGTACATACATATTTAGTATTTGAAATACACATTCAGAAAAGGCAAAAGAGGCCAAGAGTCTAAATGCTTCACTGCAACCACAGATGGTTTGAAAGATGGTCTGAACAAATCACACCTCCATGTACATTTTAGCACCTTTAAGTTGCATAGTTGCAAACATGTTGTTTCTCTGACTTGTGAATATAAAAGTGCATACACTTGAATTTGTCCTGCAGTGGCCCTGAGGGTTAAAACACAACAGTTTTTGACAGTTATGACTTTATATTTTATTTTTTAATGTAACTTTATTCAACTTCCCGCCCATCCCCCCACTAACTCAGCTGCTGTCTCACCTCTAACACCTCAAAAACCTCCAACCCCACGACTCCCCCTCCTCCTCCTCACTGTCACCCACCCTCCTGTGAGACACCAACCTCCGGCTCTCAGGTTAACAGCTCTCACCAGCCTGACTCCTCCTGCTCTCCCCCTCCCCCACCTGTAACCTCTGTGTGCCTCACTGCTGACCAGGTGAGAAGACAGATGAGGAGACTCCACTCCAACAAGGCTGCAGGACCTGACAGGTGTCTGTCCTGGCGTGCTCAAAGCCTGTGCCCCCGAGCTATGTGGAGTCCTTCACCGTGTCTTCAACCTGAGTCTGAGTCTCCGTAGGGTCCCTGTGCTGTGGAAGTCATCTTGCCTCGTTCCTGTGCCAAAGACACCACGTCCCAGTGACTCCAAGGACTACAGACCTGTGGCACTGACCTCCCACATCATGAAGACCCTGGAGAGACTGGTTCTTGATCAGCTGCGGCCCAGGTCCTTTTCTGGACCCACTACAGTTTAAAGTGGTATTCTATTCTATTCCTGCCTGTGGCCATCAAACTTTATAACTCCTCCCTTTAAGTGTCTGACACTGAAGTCAGTTATTAAAATTATTAAACTAGACCTCATTACCTATTTTGTGTCCAATATTACCTGTTCAATAATTAATGTGCAATATTCTCTGCTGCTATTTATTCACTTGTCCTTTTTGGTTCACCATAATAATTCTTAATAATGTAAATATTGTACATACCCACACACCTTTATATTTGTCTTTATTTTTTATATTTATACTATTATATTTATATACTCTTTATCCATCTACCTTTGACAAGCGCAACTGTGACAAAAGAATTTCCCCTCGGGGGATTCTGATTCTGGTCTGTCATGGTATTTGCAGCTTTTCTCCTGAGTTTCTTGCATTGTGCATTTCCTTAATATACAAAAGTAGGACCTGACATTTCATGCAACACAGCCGGAATTGCCTAACATTGTGTGTCAATTTAAGCTCCAGGGCCACAAGGTCTCACTGGACATAATCAGAAACCAGCAGAATCCAATTATTGACCCACAGAGAGTATTTAATCTACTCGAAAGGTGTCTTTAGAGTGACGCGGGATCGGATGTTGTAAAAGAGTAAGGAAGTCTGGATGCAATTTATCCTTCTGTGTGCAAGGCCGTCAGTCTCAAGTAGTTTGTATTGATTTCTCCCTCCACTGTCTGCTTTACCAATCTCTCTCTTGCCCTGGCTGATTTATGAGGAAGCCCGCTTTCCAATTTCCTCCTGTTTTTTCCCCCCTCATTCATCATCTCTTTTGCCACACTACATCTTCCTTCATCCTAGATGTTCTTCTCACCGCTTGCACAATTCGTCCATTCCAATGCAGTGAGTTGAAAACGAGCGAGCTGAAGGAGGCTATAATAAAGACACTGTTGTAGCAGTGTGGGAAATGAAGGCCTTGTTGACATAATGAAATTCATCTGTCTGGTTTAAAGCCAAGAAAACATGAATTATAATATCGATATTTCATTTTATTTTGCTCTTTTTAATTTGTGCAAATTACCTCCAGATTTCTCCCATTTGGGGCTTTTTTGAATTCAGTCAGAAGCCTTGAAAATAGCTATTTAATCACCCACTGTGTGGACTGAGCAGGGCTGATAAAGTGCTCATTACCCTTCATTTAGGAAACATCCCCTACAGACTTCATATGCCTTTACAGCTGGAGAGTAACTGCTAGGGTTTCAACACTTAAGAATGTAGCCGGGACACCCAGTCAGGATTTGCCACTAAAAGCAGTGCTGCAAACCTACATTTGCTGTCAAAGACTGTGGAAGGAACACGATACAGAGCTTATGCTCCATTACAGGAAATATGAAGTGAGATTCACAAGATGAATATTTATTCTCACAAGTGTGTGATGACTCTTTACTCACCCTCTTAACACAGAATGCAAACAAATATTTGAAAGATGGTCAGTCTTTGAGAAGTGCGTTGAGGCATCTGGCTGTGTTCCAACAACACATCGGCGTCTGGGACCACCAGCTGAGGTGGCTGCCTGCCTGGCAGCATGAAGCAGCAGATGGATGGTCAGGGGCCAGTCGATGCCCTCCCCCCCAGGATGGTTACAGTGAATCCTCAGGCCTGTGTGGAGTCTGACAAGCTGAGGGTGATGGGAATGACTTCCCCTTCCTGGCTCCTGAGCATTGGTGATGATCAGAACCCAAGACAAAGGCGTATTGTCAAAGGACTAATGTGACTTGATATGATCATCCGAGTGTTACTTTCCATAGGCGTTGATTTGAGTTGATAAATTAAAGGGGCTTAGGGTTTTTTTAAGTGGACTTAACTTAGTTCATTATACCTGCACCCTACCTTAAAGTAAAAAATTATCACAAAGCAACAGACACAGTAAACTGGGTCTTTCTCAGGGTAAATGAAAAAAAAGGATCATTACTAAAGTGAACACTGATCATCTACAAGAGGCAGTACACACATTTGTTTCTCTGAGGCTTTATTGTCTATTTTCATGTGATGACTTAAAGCAATAATTTCCATTGTTTCTCTCCTCTAGCACAACAACAAAGAAAAAGACTTTAACAAGGTCATTGCATGACCAAGAGATATGCTGATCGGTCAGTAACTGAGCTAGGAGATGACTGCTTGACTGAGATCAGAGTAATTTTCTTAAGTATTAACAAATCACTTACCTGCATCGTCCTATCTGCTTCAAGAGCTTTGGCTCTGACAGGTTTTTATCATATATGTACATTCAGACCACAAACACCCCAAAAATTGTTTTTTAAGTGTAAAGGAAGGCTCTTTCCTCAAACTCAATGGCCACTTTGTTTGAGCAGAGTCATTTTCACGTTTCTCTCAATCTAAACTGTTCTGAATTGACAAAAATAAAAAATGCAACCCTCTTCCTCTGACCCATCATGTTGCTTAATATCTTGTTTAAATTGTTTCCACAGTATGTTGCCTTTTTATATAAAACATATTTTGGTATTTTTGTTTAACTACATGAAAACATTAGAAAACAATTACAACAAAAACACAAAACTCCCCTAAATCTCCTCTCCGGAGCAACATATCCAGCGCATTGCATTAGGAGTCCTCGAAGAAGTCCACTGAATAATTTGTCCCCCATCTCCTGTTAAGGGGATTATGTTGAAAGATGGGATGGCAGCTTAGATGAGAGGGGCAACCTCTGCAAGAGGTGGACTGAGGACAGTTAGAAGGTCAGAGATGGACGCTGTGATCTGGACTCAGAACCTGAGGTGAGATTTGTGTTTCACCATGTATCTGATAAATGAAAAAGAGAAGGGAGGACAGGTGACTTTGTGCTATTTGAAACATAATTCTGTCGAACTGCTAACAGTAACGCAGTAAACATACAAATGTGTAGACGTGACCATGCACAAGAATAAAGAAAGACCTGTCTAGGGTTTCCCAAAAGCGCAGGAAGACAGGCCGGTCCAGATGGCGCCTGTGGCGGCTCAGCTCCAGGACGGTCACGTCCCACTTCTGCACGTTGGGGTCTGTCTTTGCCTCATCATACTTCAAATGAAAGGCTCGAACTGGAGGGGAAACATGCACGCAAAACATTTCTATACAGATGAATCCCCCCTAACCCGAATTAAACCAATTAACTAATTAAATATCTTTCAAGTGAATTACTGATCTCCAACACACAGCCTAACTAGGCTAACGTTACCATTAAGTAACGAGGCTTACTATTCAGAATGAACACAAGTATCAACGCCAGGGTAAAAATAGGGAAAAAAAACAAGACCGTGTAGGATACTCCTATAATTCACTGATTTACTATTGCATGTTTGCTAACACAACTAAAAGAGCGTCAGTCAGCATCATCCATGAGACCTCAAAGCCAAGAATGCAAAGAACTATGGAGAGGCTGCTCCAAGAACAGCCAGGCCTTTTCACCCAAAACAATAAGCTCACAATCTGATTTACTGCCAAGTAGGTTTTAACTTTAAAACATTTTTCTTTTTAAGATTTTTGCTTTGGAACTATATACAATAAAAGCACATTAAAAGCAACTACTATAACCACAACTGTACACTAACTATGTAATGTCTATTTAGAATAATAAAGCAACAGTCCCCTTTCATAATTCTTTTGTAGTTTATTTTTCCAAAGTGCTTACAAGTTTTATAAGTAGAGAATGTTCTGTAGGCTATATCACGAGCCAGATGTTCCTAGATTTACTTTAAACCATTACTCAGATTGTAACAGAGGTACAAACATTGAAACTATCTTACAGTTGTGGCCTTTCCTCTATTGCTGCTGCTTTGTTGTTGCTGCTGCAGTGGTCTGAGTAACTGGGGCCAGAGAGCTCTGTGGGAGTGAGTGGTTGGCCAGCCGGCACTGCTAACCTCGCGGTTGCTTGTGGAGCTTCTCAAGCTCAAAAACGTTTGAGCACACTTTGGATTTGCCATCAACTTTCGTAAAAATGCCAATATTCAAGATCTATAAAGTTTATTTCTTGCCTCAAAACCTCTGAAAAGTGTACTTAGTGATGAAATAGCATACAAAACTTGTAAAAACAAAAAACGGTGTGCTGTTAGCCTCTTTCCCTGTCGTTTTCTGCTTCTCGCATGAAAGCTTCTTCTTTGTAAGTAGTTTTACAGTCAAGCAGTCATTGCAGACAGTGCAAGCGATACTGCCCCTCGCATTCCATGTAGTGCATTGCAGTTGGAAATAAACAACCAGAAATGTTCTTAAGAAGAAGATTGCTATCTCTCCCTTAAACGGCCTCTTTGTAATGTCAAGTCAACAATGAAATTTCACAGACGATTTTTTATAATCAATGTCGTCGATTACATCGACTAATCGCTGCAGCCCTACGTCACTCACTTTTGGCAAAAATGTCGACAGGAGATCCATCAGGCAGCAGCCACGGCCAGCCTTTGAACTGCCAGGCAGGACCCTGTACAAACACGGCCACCACTCGATCCCTGCAGGGGGAAACATTCACAGGTTGTTGGGAAGAGACAGAGACAGATGTGTTTAACATCACTTTACATGCACTGTGGGTTGACATATAAATAAAGATCCACTATTCTAATATCATGAGGCAAGAATGAGGAACAACCCTGTTAAACACACACACACACACCCCACCACGACATCATGTAAAACCTTGCTCCTATAATGGTGGTGTTAACATAAAAAATACAGCTGAGACAAAATAAAAGAAAGAAACCGCCACCCTCTCACCACAGAAAAATCTAAAATCAACAGACCAAACTACAAACAGGACAGTATTTTGTACCAATTAGATTACAACATTAATGTTAAAATATCAAAAACAAAACTGCAAATAACACAAGCTGCATGTGTGATCCTGATTCATGTTTGTCCCCAATGACACACTAACGACTCAATCTCACAGATGCTGGTGTCAACAGCTGAGCCATCTGAGGATTCATCCAATGGTTAAAGCAAACAACAGGCTTTACACTTGGACCTGCTCATCCCAACAAGGACAGAATTTTAAGCTGAAAATGATTCAGTTTGAGATCAAATCCTCTGCATACTTAACTGGAAAATAAAGTTGTAGAAAAAATGCCCCGAGTATTTCACAAGACAGGCTCATAGTAAAAGTAAGGTACTAAGTGAGAAATGGTCATATGTTTTGCTACCCCCAGAGCCCCTGCTGATTCTCTCCATATACAGTTCTTGTTTGGTGAAAAAATGTGAATGAACTACTCAAATATTAAAGTGCTCATATTATGCTCATTTGCAGGTCCATAATTTTGCACTACAACAGGTTTACATTGTTGATTTTCAAAAAAACGCCACATTTTTGTCATACTGCACACTGCTGCAACACCTCTTTTCACTCTGTGTGTTGAACAAGGTTATTATCGTTAATGAAGACGAACGAAATAACGGAAACTACATGTGAAAAAACAGTCGTTTACTGAAATAAAAATAAAAACGAGCCTTTACAAAAAACACAACTAAAGCAAGCTGTATTGTAGGTTTGCAAAACTAACAATAACTAACAAATATAATTTTTGTTTATTTATTTTATAGGACCTAATAAGCCTACATTCCGAGTGGATATGAAGCCGGTGGAACAGACGTTGCGGGGCAGTTGGTCTGACCGGACTGGCAGTTTAGTGGTGCACACGGTGATCAGCCGATAGGCATCAGTTGGTGAGCCGCGGGTGTAGTATGCTTTTGTCCTCCGCGTGAAGAGCTGGCACGCTGCATGTGTGTTGTCCTGCCATGATTGCTTTATCCAGCCAGAGAGGCCAGGGTCAGGGTGGCCACAGAGTAGCAGGTGGTGACCGCTGTTACGAGGAGAGCCCCATGTAACGTTAGGGGGAGGCTAACTTCGTCAGGGAGACCCAGGTAGGGGTCAACTGAGTGGTTGGTGGGATTTGAACATGTTTTTTATTATCTTTTAGACATACTAATACAACAACTTTATAGAGAATTGTTTTGCTTAGTTTGGGTTGCAGGTAGTGAGTCACTGCCTTGGTGATTTTCTTTACCTTGTTTTGTTCTGTTCTGAGGGTCTGACTTGCTCATGCTGCATGTGGGATAAACTTGCCTCTTGCCCACTGACTGTGAGCTCCCCTTGCTCTGGGTTAAAGTGTCTGCTTGTCATTATATTTACTGCAAGTCAGCTAGTGTGTGTTTTATGGGCTCATTGATATCTCAGCCAACCTTGTTTTACCTATTTTTTGATTAATAAATGTTTAGACTTTAATATAACTGCTTTCCAGTCATACTTGCCTTCAGGGTGCTAGGGACCTGTTGTTTGTGGCTCCAAGGGTGGCCTACATTATTTTCCAGTTTCTTAGCCGTCTATTAATTGTACTTCACCTCCATTTATTGTATTTCACCTATTTAACCAAGAATGATAGAGCTAGAGAATGATGTAATGAATTTCTTGGGACCACTTAGTAGTGGAATTAGGGTAGGATGCTCTTTGTGTTTTCTGTATGTAGGTTAGAAATTATACAGCAGTGCTTCATTTATTTGTAGTATTTATTTAGACAATGTGTTAGTACTTCAAATATATATTTGCTTAGTGTTTGGGCCCCTATGTACAAACCTTTAGAAAACTTTAAAAATGGTGTCCCTTTTTTTGTCCCATTATTTCTAATGATTGTACTTGATTGTACTAAACTGGACTGAACTAAACTGAACTTGGCATTCTGCAGCGAAAAGGACTAAAACTAAAAACTAAAATAAAACTAAGCTTTTTCTAGGGCTGTCCCCAACTAAGGATTTATATAGTCGAATCAGAATCGTCAAGTCCTGCCTATAGTCGACTGATAGTCGAATCATGTGTGTTTTTGTGGACGGAGATTGCAAGCTGAAGCTGTACCTGAGGCTTATTGCTGATCGATCTCTCTCTCGCCATTCACCGGTCTTGTGCAGAGTTTTTGCTGGTAGATCTATGTAAAGTCAGACGTTGAGTACCCCCATATTGCAAAAATGGCATGATCCTTGTTTTGCTGCGAAGCTTCCACTGTGAGATTGACACCCAAATCAGGCTCCGCCCATCAAAACATTGAATCTTCGACTATTAGCTTTTTTCAAAGATAAAAAGTGAATTAAAACTGAAATTAAAATCAAAAATTCAAAATGAAATAAAAACTAATGAAAATTCCAAAACTATAATAACCTTGGTGTTTAACGCTCCATTTTAGCTACGGAGTGAAGCATCTCACTATTCGGTCTTTGTTGGGAGTTGCACATGCGCAGTACCTAGTTAAGAACTACTAGCTAATCAGAAGCAGAGTTGGGCGGGTCCTGATAAGCAAGGTAGTGTGATCCAATATAAAGCCACTTCAGCCGGTAACGCCTCGGTTCAGCTGTAAATGTCTTATCCTGAAATACAGGAAGAACTACCTGAACCAGCGTCGCAACCTAGACTGGAGCAAGACGTTTCAGAGTGGTAGTGGTAAATTAATAATTTGTAACAAATTTATCTTTTATATGTAACATTTTAACTGTGCACTGTCTCTACATCATAGCAACAACTTTATGTCCATTGACTCACTGGTTCATTTTAATGTCATATTTAGGTGTACTTGTGGAAACACACTAGCCCACTAGGTGAACATTATGATACCTGTTTCAAAGTGACGCAGATCGTTTACAGAAGTAAAGGCTGGACTAAAATCGAGTTGTGTTCAGGAGCAGTGTTTTCTGTGAGAGATGGTTATTGCCTTTGGGGTAAACTTTTTTTTTTTTTTTTACTGTGCAAACATAAAAAACACAATAAAAGGAGATGGAAATATAAAAAAGCATAATATGACCTCTTTAAACAAATTCTCACCAGTCCTGTGGAGCAAGTTTGAGTGGCTGATCAATAACACGGTATGGCACAGTGACACTCAGGGTTGTGCCCCCCGGCTGGATCTGGTCCTTGCGCCTCTGAAGCAGAACCTCATTGTCGCGTTGGATACCCAGCTTCTTTTTCTCTTCTGGGGTAACAAACCTGGCACAACACAAACAAAGTTTAGACTTCCTCATTTCTATTTTGTCAATGTTGCGCATGTTTTTACTTGTGTGCACACTTCCTACATGGAACACTGGCCAAGGAGGATGCTAACTTTTAGCCTGGAACATGCAACTTTAGCCTCATGATATCATGTATGTAGCCATCAAGTGCATTTTACAGGGTTATTGTTTTAAAACAAGTTAGCTGAAAACATTCAAATTTAAAAAAAAAAAAAGGGACAGTAACTTACCCAGCAGAGCTACCATTAATCTATTTAGCTAGCTAGCTGCAGTGGATCAAATCTGGAACAAATAGTTGGCCTTTAAATTGATCAAATCCAGGGTGGCAGCAATAAATTAGAAGCTGCTTTTATTTACCTCTGTCAGAAATCATGGACCCATGCAAATCATTTTGAGTGGTAAATCTGCCATTCTTTTAAATGGCACATGAGCTACAGGTGAGTAAAAAGCTTGACAGACGTTGCCATTTCTGCCGCCAATAACTCACTTAAACAACCCCTTGGTTACTGGCATCAAAGAGGTTGTACGTGATTCATTGAAGCAGGGTTGGTCCTTTCACACAGGTTCTATAATAAGTGTGTCATGCTCAGCTGGGTGATATAATTGATGTTATCACTGTCTGAACCTTATATCATAACTTGAAAAATTTCCTTGAGCTGTTCTGAATGGAAAGAATGTTTTGTTTGAAAGTTTTCCAGCTGCATAAAATTGTGACCTGTTCTGAACCAACCAACCAACCAAGTTCAACATGTAACACTGTACGTCTCTGTTTATTCTCTTTTCAAAATAACTGTGACTCAATTATTTGCTCAACCACTCAGCCTGTTTTTATTTTCCATTTAACTCTTAACCCTGATTGTACACTGCACTGTAACTTTTATTAGATTTTAATGTGTATTTTTTCAATTTCCCTATGTTGCTTTTAAACTTTTTTATATTTCCCTGTTGCTTTTATGTTTTATGTAAAGCACTTTGAATTACCTTGTTGTTGAAATGTTCTATACAAATAAAGCCTCTTCTTTTAAATGGACTGCATTGTAGAGATGCAGCTTTTTTATAGATGCTAAACACAATTACTTAATTTTGTTCCCAACTTTAATTTGTTTTTTGACTCCACATGAGAGTTGTCTGCTTGTGCCGTTTTGTCTTTGTTCTTCTCACTGGTTTGAAGGTGAGTGTTAAACTTCAAAAACCTGAAATTTGCTTGTTGCTTAATTAGTCATATATATTTAATGTTGTAGAGAAACAATTAAGACATGAAAGTTTTCAGGCGCTTTAAGAGCTCAGTATCTCTTTCAGTTACAATAAGGAGAAAGACTAGTGTCTGTACTTGCATGTAGCTTTCCAAACATAACTCATTCGTGGCCACACAAGCAAACAGTGTTACAGAACATTTATTCTCCCCACAACTGGCTGAAGTTTGCATAGCAGGATAATATCTGCCCTTAAATTCATTCTCAGCACTGCACCATGGAAGTATTTTTATTTCTGTATATAATTTATATATTGTATTTCTGTATATAATTGGGTGTGCCACAGAGATAAATTTTGGACTGTATCCTGTTCAGCATTTTATACAAATAGTGTCTTCCCTGACAGTGGAGCAGTCAACATCTTTCTTTACCCCTTTAACATGTCAAAAACAAACAAAAACAAAACAACTTCTTTGAATGCCTCTGTATGAATGGTTTCAACATACAAAAAAGAACAAAAGAGCAACACTTACTTTAGATCCTGCAGAAGATCCTTAGCATTGAGCATTGTGATGAGTGATGTGGTGGCAGCGGGGATGATGACGATAGGTGTCCGTGACCCTGGTTGACAAAGTCATTATGAAAAGGTATTAAAAACAGGTAGAGTCAAATAGAGGCATATATCTGACAGAATGGTCAGCCAGAACAGACATTACATAAATACTCTATATTGTACTTTTATATGACTAAGGGAAAGTACTGTACCTTTTTTCTGATTTGGTGGAGGTCTGGCTTGTGAAACTACAGAGAAATAAAGACAGTGGGGGGGGAAAAAACTGATGTACACATATGCAGATCCAGTTGCATTACATTTCACAGAGCAGGCAAAATAGTGATACAAATGATCATCATTGAAACGGCTCTGGTGTTTGCCCAAATGAAATGATTGGCTGCTAATTGTCTGGCCTACCTACCTACCTGCAAGGTTGCCTACCCCAGCTTTAAGTATCAACTACTTTTAAATAGGGATGTAACAAGACACTTAGCTCACAATACGAAACACAATATTCACAACATTTTAAATACCATTTTCAAGAAATCTTTTACGTTGAATTATATGAAAATGTTAAGCATTAAACTGTAAATTTCCTGCATTCTGGTGAATTTATCTATGGTCTATGGTTTTCCCCTGTGACAGAAATTTGATTGTGGCATAACAGCATGTGGAAAATGTTAATTGAGTGAGGCTCGCAAGACAGCTTTTAACCTGATGAGAAATCTCGTAATGTTTTGATCTCATCACAGCCCTACTTTTAAATTAGCCCTATTGGGCTGAAGGGCTCCACTAACTACTAAAGTGCAATTTCAAATATTAAACTGTTATGCTGGAGGCTTAACTGAACAATTCCTCAGAAATTATTTACTGCAGGTAACTCCTCTAAAACACTAAAACAAAATCAAAAGACACACAAGAGCTCTAGGCTGCATGGTGTTAATGCCTGCATTCCGCCTTTTTTTTTTAACCTTCTTCTATTAAGACAAGCTCCTCTATTAATCTATAGGACTGCGGTAGGACTAATGTGTCATAGTCAACCAGTCATGCCGTCACTCACAACAAACAGACTCTGCTGCTCTGGTCACCCTCTCACATATTTGCCAAAAATCTACAGGGTCCTTTTTTTTGTTGAGGAGTGAAATACACGTGATTCTGCTAACCGAACAAAAGTCCCTTTCAGTTTCATTCAGGAATCATGTGAATATGTTCTATGGTATTCCAGACAGTTTTTGCTCAAGGCCAAGTGAATTTCCTTTTTGTCTTTCTCTGCGGGTGATCAAAAGCTTGCCAAAAATATCAAGGGTAGAAAAACTAAATGCAACTGCTATTTGTTATTTTAACTGTCATTTTGTTTTACATTTAAAGCCTCTATTAAGGTTTTCAAACAAAGAACATTAACACATACACAAAAATCCTCAAGTAAATCAGATTAAATTTGTTTTTTTTGTTAAGTAAAGGCATACTGAGTAGGATTTGTCGGTTGGTGTTTGTAAACAAACGATTCAAAACAAAATTCAAAATTCAAACATCTAGTGTTGGACCTCAATAGTTACTAACAATCATCAAGTAAAAAAAAACACTTCTCACTTCCCCACTCTAATACAGAAAAACTATGAACTCCAATACAGGGCGTTTTCATTACAACTTAGAGGGGATGACAAACATGGAATTTTCAAGGTATGATCAATGTAAAATTTGCTAGCTGGCTAGCATAAACCAACAAAACCCTTCAAAAAGTGTGTGAATTATTTCAAAAGCAGAGTCTGCTTCTATTGAATATATATTTTCAATGACAATTTATTTAGAAATTATTTATTTTTGTGGAAAACTTGATGCTTTCCTGAAGATGGAGGGGATGTGGATATTATGACTATTATTACCACTAACCTGGACGAGGGACAGGCTGCAGCGCTGGGGTCTGGGCCTTCCGGGCAGATGCTCCTTCCTGGAAAACACAACACACCAGGGTTAAATTCCTAAACATGCTGTGTCTAAATGTTACCATTTATGTTGTTGAGCATGTGAACTGAAAAGCCTAACCCACTGAATGGTAATTGTTCTGACAGCTCAACAATACTCATTAAGACTTTGATGCACTTTCTATTATTAAAAGTAAAAAAATGTACAGTGTATTTAAAAGCTGTGACAGTTTTTCCACATTAACTATAA
>NC_060155.1:21166863-21171833 GCF_021292245.1 Micropterus dolomieu
ATAGTCAACCAGTCATGCCGTCACTCACAACAAACAGACTCTGCTGCTCTGGTCACCCTCTCACATATTTGCCAAAAATCTACAGGGTCCTTTTTTTTTGTTGAGGAGTGAAATACACGTGATTCTGCTAACCGAACAAAAGTCCCTTTCAGTTTCATTCAGGAATCATGTGAATATGTTCTATGGTATTCCAGACAGTTTTTGCTCAAGGCCAAGTGAATTTCCTTTTTGTCTTTCTCTGCGTTTGATCAAAAGCTTGCCAAAAATATCAAGGGTAGAAAAACTAAATGCAACTGCTATTTGTTATTTTAACTGTCATTTTGTTTTACATTTAAAGCCTCTATTAAGGTTTTCAAACAAAGCACATTAACACATACACAAAAATCCTCAAGTAAGTCAGATTAAATTTGTTTTTTTTGTTAAGTAAAGGCATACTGAGTAGGATTTGTCGGTTGGTGTTTGTAAACAAACGATTCAAAACAAAAACAAAATTCAAAATCCCCCCCCTCCCCCTCCCCCTCTCTCTATCTCTCTCTATATCTCCTGTTGCCGAACTTCCTTATACTCTTCACTATTCAAATGTTGCAGTAGAACTGGCCTATAAATCGAATTAATTTGAATTTTCTTTGCGTGCAGCATGTAAAATGTCAACATTGTGAAAGTAGAGTTATTATAACCTGCACAAAAAGGTTATTCTGTCAATAAGTAAATTAGATGAAAACTGGCAACACTGGCTGCCTAGAGTCACAACAGTCCCATTAACTGCACCTGCCACTGTTTACATGCCTGTTGTGACCGCAGGTGTCCCAGGTGGCTAGCTGGCTCAGGCTAACTCGAAGTGAATTTAACAGTCGCATTTATAAGAGGGACAGACCTAAAAAGACTGCGCTCTCAGTTTGTGTTCAGTAATAAAGGTAATCATTTCTGGTTATGAGAGTTGAAGCCATCGGAGTCAAGTGAACAGTGTGTGGATTTTATTTTGTTCAGTTTGTTTGACTTTGTAAATCCTTAGTCAGGGACACCCCTACAATATATAAATTGAAAATCAAGATTTTATTTGGCCATATTGCGTAGCTCTGCTTGGTGGGCTACAATCTTTCACCATGCACATCTTTTTTCTGTTTCAGGACAAACAATTCAAACATCTAGTGTTGGACCTCAATAGTTACTAACAATCATCTGCTACCATGGCTAAACTGTAAGTTAAAAAAAAAACACTTCTCACTTCCCCACTCTAATACAGAAAAACTATGAACTCCAATACAGGGCGTTTTCATTACAACTTAGAGGGGATGACAAACATGGAATTTTCAAGGTATGATCAATGTAAAATTTGCTAGCTGGCTAGCATAAACCAACAAAACCCTTCAAAAAGTGTGTGAATTATTTCAAAAGCAGAGTCTGCTTCTATTGAATATATATTTTCAATGACAATTTATTTAGAAATTATTTATTTTTGTGGACAACTTGATGCTTTCCTGAAGATGGAGGGGATGTGGATATTATGACTATTATTACCACTAACCTGGACGAGGGACAGGCTGCAGCGCTGGGGTCTGGGCCTTCCGGGCAGATGCTCCTTCCTGGAAAACACAACACACCAGGGTTAAATTCCTAAACATGCTGTGTCTAAATGTTACCATTTATGTTGTTGAGCATGTGAACTGAAAAGCCTAACCCACTGAATGGTAATTGTTCTGACAGCTCAACAATACTCATTAAGACTTTGATGCACTTTCTATTATTAAAAGTAAAAAAATGTACAGTGTATTTAAAAGCTGTGACAGTTTTTCCACATTAACTATAACACTCTCCTTGGAAAACATGGTCCTTCGCTGCTATCCGCTCATCCTCTACTCGCTCCAGGTCACAACTCATTCCCCTGTGGAGAAGTAAGAGAGCGCGCGCGCGCGTGCGTGCAAGATAGGGGTGTAATGATACACCACCGTTCGGTTTAGACCTCGATTTCTGAGCCACAGACAGGTGTGTGTGAGAGTGTGGGGAGAAAAGCAGATTCAAGTAAATTAAAACTAAACTAAGGTGAAAAATTACCTTCAATAACCTCCACCGGCCGCAGCCACCGCCAGCACTCTTAATGAGAGCTCAATAGTTCAATGAGCGGGTGTGTTGCGGTTCTGTTTCTCGGATGCGCGACATGAGACTGAGGACTTGTGTTGCGATTTCAGCCTTGGTTTCAGAACCGTTACAGCTTTAACACTAGGGCTCACAGTCTAGCAGCAATCCATTGTCTAGTGACATTCCCACAGGCTGGAGCTCACACTTTGACGGGAGTGATGGAAACATGCAGACTAGAATGCTCAACAGCCCATACCATCCCAGAATTATGAAGTAACAAAAGAACAGTTATATCATAAATGAATAAAAGTCATAATACATCTTATGACACACCACTTATTCAACTGATAAATTTATATAAAGGCTGAGAATTGTTCTGAACCCAAAGCAAATATTAAAGCTGTAAGCAGCGTTGGGCGGGCCCTCACACGTTTAGTGCGATGGGGTGTGACGCTGCCTCGGTGCATATTCTGGAGCTCTGCCGGTGCGGTTGTGAATCTGCTACACGGTTCGGACGCTGCATGAAGGTATTATGTGTCACTTCCTGTGTTCCCTTTGTGGCGCTACATAGCACTTGGTGCTATGAATATAAAATCGGTATAGGCGGTTAGATGTGTTCAGGACAGTTATCAAGAAGTTACAGTTTGGTGCAGATGTGAGCATGTACACTGAAGTTATAACAACTTCCTGTGTCATGGCGAAGAGTTGATCTTGGACGCCACGCCACGGACACGCCCATTGACAAAAACTCACAGTTAGCACAACTTTTCATCGTCAATGCCTTTAGATGGCACAGCAGAAATTTGAAGTCGATCGGATTAAACGCCTAGGAGGAGTTGGTTAAAGTACGGAGTGTGTAAATCATCCAAAAATGACCATTAAATCCAAAATGGCTGACTTCCTGTTGAGTTTAGGATATGGGTTCTTGAGGCATTTTTGTGCGTCTGGACATGATACATGTCCCCAGAAAATTTCGTGCATGTAGGTTGAACGTTGACGAGGAGCTAATTTCTTCCAATTTTCTAGGTGGCGTTAGCGAGTCAATTTGCCACGCCCATGCGCGAAACCCATAAAATACGAAATTTTTCACCACTTCTGACATGTGTGCAAAGTTTGGTGATCTTCCCTTGGACTCAAAAAATATGCTCCGACACAAAAAGGGGGGGGGGGAATCTTGTATCTGTGGCTGTTGCAGGACTGTAATAACCACCTATCTGCCTACCCGTGAGCACTCCGCCTGTGCACTCACTGCACATGAAAACCTGTTACCTTTAAAAGTGTAAAAATGTTTGGGTAGGTTGGGTCAAAGCTGACATCTGCATATTGCCAGCACTTTTACAATAATATAAATGAATTATAATCACCAAGGTCTCTTGATGATTACCGAATGTATTTTCTCCCTTCCCATCCTACTAGCTGCATGGCAGGGTCTATCAGCAGCAGTGCAGGATCAATGTCAGTTACAGATTAAACGCTTGTCTGCAGCTCAGCAGCTGCTTGAGCACGGGGATACTAGACTTTGCATCAAGAGATGCACTGCACCACAGTACAGCTCTACAATTCAGTATTTAATGGGGCTGGAACAATTCTGAAACAGAGACCGAAACAGCGACACACCCGCTCCCTAAACTGTAACAGTGCAACTGTGGCGGCAGCGGCCAGAGGTGGTATCGGTGTATAACGTATTTATATTTCTAGGAAGTTACCATTCTCCACCTTATTTTAATGTTTACTCACTACTTAAATCTGCTTTCTCTTCACTTCCCTTTCCCCCATACACGATCTCTCAATGTAAACACACTGGCTTGCCTCTTTCCGTCTCTCTCTCCCTGTATGTCTGTGCTCTGCTGACTTTCTTATCAGCAGAGCTTGTGTGTTCACGATCGCTCCGTGCTTGCAAAATGTCCTCCGTGTCTGCATAATAACAGATAACATCTCTCTCCGTTTCACTACAAAATGCTAAAATGGGTTGGCAAATATACTTTGGCAGCTGTTAAAATACCTGGCAGCCATAAAATCAATGCAAAAATTCTGTATATCCAATACTTCTGTACATTAAAGCAGTTCTGCTAGTAAATCCAAAACATGTACAATATTTTCTACTAGACAGTTGTGCTTACTTTTACAGTCCTACAATCATGGATGAAGTAGATATCAGCAATTTAATGGGTTTAATATGCAGTGGTTAGAAAAACTGAGGCAAGGTTAAGCACTGGGTATTATTATAATAATAATAATAATAATAATAATCCTTATTTGTAGAGCACTTTTCAAAAACAAGTTACAAAGTGCTTTAACAAGTGTAAAGAATAATACAAAAAAAGATAAGAGCATGAAAATTTAATATAAAATTAGTAAAATACAATAAAATAAAAAGGGATAAAATAAAGTCAAATAAGATCGGGAAAAGCTCTCCTATAAAAGTATGTTTTAAGAAGGGACTTAAAAGAGTTCACTGACTCAGCCGACCTGATTTCCTCGGGCAGGCTGTTCCAGAGCCTCGGGGCCCTGACAGCAAACGCTCTGTCCCCTTTAGTTATTTAGCAAGCACCCCTCTTCTCATGCCCTCCTTGGGGTTAAAAAATATTGCTCCCACTCATACTGGGTAGAATTAAAATACCAGAATATGAAAATTCAGGCATTGCAGACCACCATGGCTGAATGAGCAGAAGAATTGTTATAATTACCTGTGTTACAATCATAATCCTGTACAAGAGACTGGCATGAAACCTGAAGTTTGCCTTATAAGATTGAAACACGGCAATCAGTAAGTGCCGCCAACATGAAGGCTTTTCTCCCCTCTCCTCTTACTTTACAGCATGCCAAACTGAGAAAATGCCTTATTCCTCTTTCTGGAGAGTGGGCGTGAATACAAATAGGTCAGCAGCAGCAGC
>NC_060155.1:21171853-21178783 GCF_021292245.1 Micropterus dolomieu
ATAATAATCCTTATTTGTAGAGCACTTTTCAAAAACAAGTTACAAAGTGCTTTAACAAGTGTAAAGAATAATACAAAAAAAGATAAGAGCATGAAAATTTAATATAAAATTAGTAAAATACAATAAAATAAAAGGGATAAAATAAAGTCAAATAAGATCGGGAAAAGCTCTCCTATAAAAGTATGTTTTAAGAAGGGACTTAAGAGTTCACTGACTCAGCTGACCTGATTTCCTCGGGCAGGCTGTTCCAGAGCCTCGGGGCCCTGACAGCAAACGCTCTGTCCCCTTTAGTTATTTAGTTATTAGTTATTATATTCTATTAGCAGCAAAGTATTGTGAAATATAGTCATAATGTGTCAACACTTAGTCAAGCAGACACAAGTAGGTCAGATAAGAGAGCCACCTTTCAGTTTACATGTGAACCACAACCCTCATCATTCCCTTAGTCTGTAAAGAGATGACACTCAAGTATGTATAGAGTGTTTTATCATTTTGTGTTCTAACTTGCCTGCACCGGGAACTCAAAGGTGAACACAATGCATCTGAAAGGATCATGGCCGCCCAGGAGCACAAGCAAAAACAAGCACCCCTCTTCTCATGCCCTCCTTGGGGTTAAAAAATATTGCTCCCACTCATACTGGGTAGAATTAAAATACCAGAATATGAAAATTCAGGCATTGCAGACCACCATGGCTGAATGAGCAGAAGAATTGTTATAATTACCTGTGTTACAATCATAATCCTGTACAAGAGACTGGCATGAAACCTGAAGTTTGCCTTATAAGATTGAAACACGGCAATCAGTAAGTGCCGCCAACATGAAGGCTTTTCTCCCCTCTCCTCTTACTTTACAGCATGCCAAACTGAGAAAATGCCTTATTCCTCTTTCTGGAGAGTGGGCGTGAATACAAATAGGTCAGCAGCAGCAGCACCCCCCCCCCCCAAATCAGTGCAGGCAGCAACAGCAGCAGAGACGGCGTGACGTTGTGGGAGAGCGTACTGCCACCAAGCCTGGAGCTGCCTTTCAGAACGAACACAACTCACAGCGCTACTCCCTGTTCATCTTCCTCCTCCCCCGCTGCTTTCACCCCTCTAGCACTCTCACAGACAACACAACGGCAGCACAGAGCAGAGTGTGAGGAGCTGCTGAATGAGGAGGGTGAGAGGAGGAAAGTGGAAAGGGGAAAAAAAAAAAAAAGGGACAGAGGCACACAGGGGGGAGGGAAGTTAACACGAGAACATGTGAATCAAAGGGGAAGAGCGAGAGGAAACAGGGATCAGCATGGAAATGGACGAAAAGCTGAACAAACAGAGATGTAAGGCTTTTGCATCATCCGGAGAAGATCCCCATCTATCCACTGCTGCTTTGATATACGACAAGCGAGGATGGCAAAAGAGCCTGGGCTGCAACTAACTGTCAACTACTGACCCTTTCTCCCTTCGGCCAAAGACAACAGCAGCGCAGCACTGTTAGCATCAAGCCTCTGGGGACAATGCGCCAAGACAGACGGAGAGACCGCAACACTGGAGCGCTGACACATGTTCTGCCTGTGCACGCATGCATGTCGTAGACAGCTATGAGTTGCTTCAAGCGGACTAATTTTCCCAGTATTTCTGAGTACAGCCACATGTAGGTTGGATTTAAAGAAGAAGGATTTGTCAAACGTTGTAATTCATCACATTCAGAAACGATGGATGCCAGAAATTAAAAAGTACTTAGATTAAAACAGGTGAGTTTATGCTATGAATGCTTAAAATGCTACGCTATGCTGAATAAATTCATGCTGCAAAAATACATCAGATGTAAGGTACCGTACAGGATGTGAAGGGTGTGCCTTTATCCGTTTCTATTTCTGTTCAGAAACCACAGTAGTCTTTTCAGTTCTTCTATGAGCTTTCACAAACACCTCTTTGTCTTGTCGGGGTCCGTAGGGTAGTGTGTAATTCAGTAATAACTGAGAGAACACACTCCACTTCAGGGTGCCAGCAGCCCTGAAACATCACTTCATTGATTATTTGATTCAACCGACAGGATGGATCAAGATGCACTGACATCAGCCTCTCTAATCATTAAAGTAAATCATTAAACAAAACCTGGAAGATAGAGATGTGACTCACTACCAGTTCATTATAGTTAATAATGCAGTGAGGATTTCAACGTTTCACAGAGGAGACGGGCGTATATAACGCCGATAGATCCGCACCATTTCTCACTGTCTGCAATGTAGTTCTTACACTTCACTTATACACCACAGAACTGTAGAGTGACAAAGTCTATATAACACATCAACACTTCCGTCATAATCACACACTCCCTCTCACTCGTCCACATGAGCTCTCTTTCTCTCTGCTGCGATTCTGCATCACATTTATACTGAATTATGTTTTTTATAATGAGCCATTAATCCACATTTTAAATAGCAATGCCCCAGGTACAGGCGCACCTGGCTTTTAAAAAGTAATAGGACACCATTTGGTTTGATTCATGTTACGCCCAGAACACACCTATAAATGATTAAGAGACAAAGTACAACGATTATCCGTGTTTGTCACAAAGAGTTATACCTTTCACATACATGTGGTTATTTCCTCTGTTGTCACTTTAAACTACATCTTTAGTGAGACTAATGTCTCACTTGCACTGCATAGTATGGCACGGCTCGATTCAATTCTCTTTTTTGGTTTTCTGCACTCTAATGTACGATTTCTGCAACTCGTTCTCCGAAACAAAGTTGGTCTCCTTGCCTGCATTGAGTGGTTTACTATCTGCATTGGAAAATGAAATTGAGAAAAGTACCAAAGGTTAGTCGGACCGAGCTGTGCCGTACCATGCAGTGGAAATTAGGTTTGTGTGACATGTGTCTGTTATTGCTCAAATACAGTATATCCTCTCTTCTGTTTTCTAGGCAATCACTAGATATGAAACATCAGGGCAGCTTGTCAGACAACAACAAAATGATGAGATATCAATATTGGGTTCCTTAAGCGAATCATCACATACACTTCACTGCCTCCAGGTATCAAGGCCTGGTCAGAAGCTGCTGACAATTGGCCTTACAAATGTGACTGAGCGAATTAATCAAACCATGAAGTGGAGACGACGCCACTGCTGTACACATACAGTTAAACTTATCTATCTCCTCTCACTGTTGGGAGTACTGGTCTTCCTGGTTCAACAGGTGTGGCTGCCTAGGCTCACAGGTATGCCATGGAGGCGAGGCAATCCTGTGGTGTACGGAGGTGGAGAACTTCATACCACCAAAGTCAAATCGAACATGAGCGCCCAACAATCAGTGTGGAGGTTTGTCAATCCTCAGCCGACTTTCAATGCTGATGCTAACATCAGCTCCCATGAAAAGGAAGGTGCCCCCTCTCCTCGGGAAGACCCAAGTTTTGAGCACACTTTGGCAGCCACTGTACAGGGAGAACTTGGCAGCACTATAACCCATGGGCCTTTTACTTATATCATCAACGAGCCAGACAAATGTGCCGAGAGCAGACCTGCGCCATTTCTGGTGTTGTTGATAGCCACTGAGGCTCGGCAGGTAGAGGCAAGAAATGCAATACGGCAGACATGGGGGAATGAGAGTGTGGCTCCAGGTCTGGGATTCATCCGACTATTTCTGCTGGGGAAAAATGAGGGAGAGCTGGGACTTCTGCAGCAGAGGATGCTAGAAGCAGAGAGCCGGAGGCATCATGATATCATTCAACAGGGGTTTATGGATTCCTACAAAAACCTGACCATTAAGACATTGATGGGAATGAACTGGGTGGCAATTCACTGCCCACGAGCCAGCTATGTCATGAAGACGGACAGTGATATGTTCGTCAACACAGAGTACCTCATTAACAAGCTGCTCAGGCCAGAAATGAAGCCTAAAAAAAACTACTTCACAGGCAATAACATGAGAGGCTTTGCACCAAACCGAAATAAAAACAGCAAGTGGTACATGCCGCCTGAATTGTATCCAAGTGATAAGTATCCAACCTTCTGCTCTGGGACTGGTTACGTCTTCTCTGGAGACTTGGCAACAAAAATCTATCGAGCATCGCTAAGTATCAGTCACCTGCATCTGGAGGATGTGTACGTGGGAATATGCCTGGCCAAGCTCCGGATCGAGCCCACTCCTCCACCCAATGCATTCCTATTCAACCACTGGCGGGTATCTTACTCCAGCTGCAAGTACAGCCAGTTGATAACATCACATGGGTTTCATCCCAATGAACTACTTAAATACTGGCATCACCTGCAGAGCAACAAACGTAACGCCTGTATAAACACATTGAAAGCGAGAATAGGCAGGACGCACTAAAACAGAATGAACGTAGACAAAACCAGCTCAACAACTGAAAAGTTCGCTTTCTCTTTTTACAAGCGCTTTGTTAGATACAAATAATGATTTATATTTCACCACATTCTCTGAGAACTCAAAAGAAATTCTGCATAGATGTTGTTTTGATTAAGTGCTCTAAAATGATGCCAATTTTGTACAAAATAGTTTGAATGTGTGAGTCAAGCCACTGGAGAGTTTTTTTTTTACAAAATAAGCTGTGTTACAAAAGCTACTTTTTGGATTAATGTAAGATCTACTGTATGTGTTTTATATATGCAGCGTCAACAGGGTACAGTGCCAATAAACATTTCCACATGTGTTTCAAATAGTTAGTGAAGAGAGACTGAGACTGTTGCAGATTGACAAATGTGGGACAAGCCCCATTGTTATGTACCATAATACAATATATGCTTTTATGAAAATTACACTTGGAAAAGTACATTTGAGGACATAGGACCGGATTTACTAGCATCCCGAATAATGAGTACTAAATTGTGTGTGCATTCTAAAATAATGCACGTGCAATTGTAGTATCTGTTATGGGTGATTAACTAACAATTATTGCGTAGGTGACAACAGGCGTAAACACAATGGAGGTGGCAGTATTTAAATGAGGGTTTTGCGCGTTTTAATGGTTTCCGCCATGGCGAATCAGGTCGGAAAGCAGCCTCCACTTGGTTTGTTTCATTCAGTGTGTCCCTAGTATGTGGAAATTGTATGTACCTTCCCATCCTTTGTAAGATTGCACTAAGTACTTGGCACAGCACACCTGAAAAACTGCTTTGGGAAACTCCAGCAGAAACAGATACAGTATGCTGCAATGACCCAGATGGAGGAAAGACCAGCAGACCGTGATCTCCTGGCCCTGTACGCCTCATTCCCTCTCAGATACCTACAATCGGTTGTGTCACTATTACGACCAGCGTGCTGTGAACAGTTGGTGATCGTTCCCTCTGGCTGGATGAATTGTACGCACTACTGCAGCCGTGGGCTCGCCGCAGCGAGCAAAGAAGTCAGGTCGAAATGAAATATGCTTTATTGGCATTAATGTTAATACAACAGTATCGCCAAAGCTAAAGGAAAATACAAAAAAAAAAAAAACAATTCAATTCATATAGTTCATCGAATACATAAAAGAAAAATAATTTTTTTTCTATATATTGGATATAGAATAATATTGTCTAATATTGCAATTTTATCTACGTCTTCTTTCATTATAGCTGTGTCTCCTTCTCGCAACGACAACAGCAGCCATCTCTGCGCAATAGTTGTTGTTTTTCACCTTCCTTTCAAACGTAAGACAGATGCTGTTACACTTACATTAAATTGCTTTTAGGCTTGTTAGATCACATTGCGTATAATAAATAAAAGGTATTTGCATGTTACCCTCCCATTACTTTGCACAATAAAATTGAAACACCCCAAATTGCATATTCATTAAGGCAAAAGTAGCACATGAACAACAACAGGTGCTATCTTGCACTTTTGAAAGATGTCATTCTCCATGTACACTGTTAGTAGACCTACTTATGTGTTAATTTGCTGGAGATCTCAAGTTTGCATACGTTTTTGCAAACCTTTCAGTAAGTCTGGCTCTTAATGTAGCAGAAAAGGTTACCCTTATTACTTCAGTGGAGGTACTGTCTCCTGATTCTCTTTGAGATGGTAAAATGGAAAATTATTTAACTACTTGAAAAACAGTGTGAGAGAGTACCAAGTGAGCGGTGCTGAGTGTCATTACATGGCAATAATCACAGGCATCCTCATCAGAAAGTAAGGCAGTGAATAGCTGCTGCTTTTGCGAACGTGTGCAAAGTAAAAATCACATGCAGTGTAGCTCTGGAATTAGTCTTCTTACAATCCCATCAGCAAACAGCAGAGCTTTGATCTTACCGTCACTGACTTCAGGGTCATGCCATGGTAGGTGCCCATAGTGTCGATCTTGAATCCCTCCGTTTCTGGAAAGAAAGAAATTTTTATTTATTATATATAGAGATAGATAGATCGAGAGAGAGACACAAGAAGTTGCAGATTTCTGGCAATGAATTATTAATTCTTACACTTAATTTCTCCTCCTCAAGGTAAACTCACAATGTAATCTGTGTGCACCTATATTATATGCATTAATTAATATATGGGGTAAAAGTCATGGTGTAAATCAAATCTACATTTTGAAGTGTTCCATTATTACCACACGCTCAACTCACCCTCTTTCCCTTTGAACCGCTCCTGATCGTATCTGTTATAGGCAGCGGGGACAGGCTGCTTGTTCCTAAGGGACGGGTCCTAGAAACAACACAAAACAATTACCTACTGTGGTTACGGTATCTGTCAGTTCACTGCTTAGTCAAAACCATTGCCGTCATTTATAGACTTGCTGCTGCTTTAATGCGTTAAATAACTACTGACCTTTTCTACACAACCTTCCAGATAATTTCAAACTTGATTTATTTGAGAAAAAGGAGTGTGTGAGGAAACACAGCAATTGATTTGTTTCTCCTAGTCATGCCCTATTAGTATACATACATTTTTTGACTTGTGTCTTAATTTCAACTTCCTTGACACATTGAGGAAACTGTACTCATTCATATATATA
>NC_060155.1:21178803-21320374 GCF_021292245.1 Micropterus dolomieu
CATATATATATATATATATATATATATATATATATATATATATATATATACACACACACACATACATACATACATACACACACACACAGTTTCCTCAATGTGTCATTCTTACCACTTGAGTTGTGTTTTGTGCTGGTCTCTGTTCTGGTGCTCGCCCTTCTTCTCTGGCTTTCACTGACTGAAGGATGGCAAAGATGTTCTTGGAGAAGTTCTGCAGAGGAGCAACACGTAAGGATGAAATGAGTTCAAATTTTTTTTTGCCCTTCTCATAATTTGGCAATAAGTGAAATACATCAAGGTTTCAGGGTCGCTAGCTAAAGACTAGATTTAAACAGATAAACCATGTGAAATTGTCCTGGGATAGTTTTAAAAACACATTTAAAAAGGGCGTCCTGAATAGTAATTACTATGTTCTTTCAAGTTGCCCATTTAAAACATCACATTATATTACCTTATGAAGGGCCAAAACAGAGAGGAAAATTATTAATTAAGAAATGTAGCCACCCACATTAGATTTGGAAAGTTATTTATATTCTGCCAGTATAATTAAAATAAAGCCAATCAAAACTATAATGGGTTTCAGATGAGCATGTCAGTCCTTCAGTGTAATATATTATACTATATTTTGAGAGTAAATACACACACAGAATGAAAAAAATGCAATTGCTGCCATCTAGTGGTAGAGATTTTTACCTTGCTACACAAAGTATTTTCACACAGACTGTTTGGAATTTTAACACACAAGGCTATTGTCCTAGATAGTTCAGCAGGTTTGGTAAAATAGGACAGCTGCTTTTGAACTCGGGTATGTACAGTAAAATAGTCTTGAGTAAAGCTCCAAATAGTGGTCTGAAATTTGTTTCTAGCAAGCCCCGGTCCAGTCCATACAGTCTAAACCAATGAATTCACCATTGTCAAAATCACAAAATATATGGTAAAAGTCTACATCAGTACTCAAGCTTTTCAAAAAGAAGCTGTGCCTTGTTTCAAGGCACTGCTGCATTAAAAAAAGTGCCAATGACTGCTTTTCATTGCTTTTTTGTGGCTGCAGAACAAAAACACTAAAATGGACCTTTCTTAACATCCCACGGGCGGTCAGGTCGTGGCAGCAGCTTTCGGTATGTGCACACAGCTGCAATGTTAACTTCATACTCCTATGTTACACCGTTTGAAAGCTAAAATCCTCGTGATTCGACTAGTGCAAACCATTTCAAGATACGATCACCACAGCAGGTACAATCAGCGCCTCTGTCAGACCAAGCAGTGCAATCAAAATTGACGCGACTCACCTATGAAGCGTCATAGTAATCCACCAATCGATTATATTCCAACAAAAATGGTCTTGTTACGTTGTCAAAGGTCCAGATGATCCAATCCAGTAAAAATATTTAGTCGAAAACACATGTATTCCATCAATAAATCCCCAGGAATCATTTCATATTTGCCGGCAGACATGGCTCGTACGTCATAACCGTAATAACTCCGATAAAAACAACAATACCTTAATATTATCTGAACAAAATCTGAACTCTGACCTTTCGAGAGACATCAAATGTGACAGGAGCTGCTCACATGTCCGTTTTACAGCCTAAAACACCCAACGGGAGCCTGCGCTCTAAGGAAGGGCCAGCCTCTATTATTTTGTGGGAAGGCCGAGCCAATTGCAACCAATTGTGTCGATGACTGGCACTTTGTGAAGCCAATAAAATTCTGAAAATAACGATATCCAGCTTTAAGTAGGAAGTTCATGATCTATCAGCAAAAAACACATCTGCGTCGAGCTACCGGCTGATACAAAGCGATGCAGCAGCAGCTGCTGGCCGCCATGGGCCAGTGCTGTTTTAGAAAAAATACGCTAAGACATACACTAAGAAAAACCTTTTCATGGTATTGGTATGAAATTTAAACCTGGACTAGGTAAGAGTAACTTTATGATGTGCCCCTCCAGCTAATAAGTCCCAGCTGTAGTTGTCTGCATCCATTTGTTAGCAAGCATTTTCAAGCGGAAACAAAAAATATTAGTTTTAGTGTGTTTAAACTTATATTGATCAATTCCAGTAGCACTAACAATCATTCTGACTTTTGGGTTAGACACTCCAGAGTGTTCTCTTTCAGAGAAGCCCTGAATATTCCCTGAATAGGCGTTTAGCATTAATTTTACAGCAATGTTAAGAGGTTAATCCCTAAATAAAGGGTGTTGTGCCAAAACTTGCCAAAAGGGGTCCATAAGATCGACATAAGGAGCGAAGAGAGGCTATTTTCACGCAACATATTGTGGGACGTGCGGTCAGTATCATTAAAAGCAAAAAACCCTCCCCCACACACACCAGATAAGGTGGGAAGCTATGTCCTGCTTGAATCATGGTAATTCAGTGCAGCCTGAGTGGGACTAAGAGTCTGATCTTAAGTCAAAGTGAGTGAAGTTTATGATATTGCACCGCTACATTTCCATAGTGATGACAATAGCATGCATGCTGCCATCTTTGTTAAAGTCAATTCGTGATGAATCATCCTCATTCAGCAATCATCCATCGACAATAGCCTAATATTATGCATGATCCATGGTGATGAAGACAGAGAAAACGCATAGCAAAAACAGAACATATCACTATTTTAAGGCCTTTTTACAGGGGTTTTTCCTCTCAAGGAGTTTAGGCATTAGCTTACATTAGCTGGCTATGCGAGAGTCTTCATTTTGGCTGACAAAATCCATGGTCATCAGCTAGAAATGAGATCCTGCTTTTGTTTAGGTCTCTGTGGAATCTAAGACTTAGCGTTTAAAAAAAAAATTACAATTTAGCAATTTTCTCTGTTAAAGACGAATGTAACGATTGTCTGGCATTGCAATAGTAACTAGCTCCCTTGGAGGGCAAAAAAAAGATAACCAGGAAGCAAGTAATACACTGTTACTTTGAGTGCTGGATGGTTGTTTCGTGTTGCGTATCGAAGAGGAGACAAGCTTGGGCTGTGTTAGGCGAGCGATTCCCCACAATCAGATATGCCCAACACTTGCATTTTGTGTTCATATCTTTCTTTTTCTTAAGTTGAAAGGTGATCCAAATAAAATTTGACTGCTTTTGGTGTTAGTCTGTTGTTTTGCCCTCCAGGTTACCGCGCATGTCACGTGACTGAAAACTGTGACTTAAAGGGGTACTTATCCACAGCGATTCTTATCCAATACACTTTGTTAAATTCGGCAAATATTTCCTTTTCGGTTAGTAGCTCTCTGTTTTTCGTGTGCTCAGAAAAAAAATCCGGTTTTCCTAAGCAGCCCTGGGTGGGTAAATTGAGCACAAACAAAGCTGCTCGAAGCGAGCAGCAGGGGGCGGTGGCGCGCTCAAAGCAGTCGGAGACAGAATGTAAACAAACAGCGGTATGTTCGAACGTGCTGGACTTATTACGGGACTCTAGCTGTGAAGATGACTGAGAAACAGCCACAAAGGGAAAGGTCTGAGGAATTGTGAAAGAAGTTATATGACCAGGTGAGGGGAAGACCTGTGTTAACATCTATGAGGGGTTTCAGTGCTGGATAAATCTAAGAGATTAGAAAGGAATGAAAATCAGTGCTGAGGTTGCTCTGTTTCTGCTTTACAGGTGAGTAGGCCAACGTTAGCTTTGCTGTTCCACATAAACGACAGGTTCAGTATTACAGTCTTGTCTGTTGTCATGTTTGTGATGATCCCAGCTGGTTAGCTTTGTAAGCTTAGCCGCAGCAGTCAGTATGTGTGTGGTAGAGGAGAAACAGACAGAGCGTGTGTGTGAACGCATGTCCCGGTGAATAGAGAGAAACGGGTCAGCAGTAAGGCTTGGTCAGCAGTAAATGTGCAGTAGAAGTTACAGTGGCCGGTGAATGAACTGCAGCTTCTCAGGACTAAAGAGGAGCTCCCGTGAGTTGCTTGCCAACTGTTGAATAAAGAGTGAAGGAGGTTAGCCCCAAAGTTAGCACTGACTTCAGCTCTGGAGATAAATAGTCACTCCTGTGCTTCCCAACTCTTATCAGTCACTGTATTTTTGTACAATAACTCGCTAGTTTTTTACTCTGTTGTGTTTTGGATGCAGAGTTTGTGTCCTTACACATATTGTTTGTTTGATGATGTTTGTTCACGAATTGTAACTATTGAAGTTCCTCTCGATAATCCTATAAATAAACTAGACTCTGTGTCTTAGATTTAGGCTTAGAAAAGTATTTTGCTTCAATACATATTTAATTATTGACAGGCTTGTTGTTACATCTTCTACACAACTGCTAAAACATGCCCTCTTACGTGCTCTCGGAGAGCAGACGCTGTGGATTCTGCTATATTTCAGCAGAGTAGGACTGGTTACCATGGCAATGCGAGTTCATGAGTTTGTTTATCAACAAACTCTCTGCAGAATCGCATAGTATCTTTTAGGGAGAAGAGTATAAATGTGTCCATGGTTAAATAAAAAAGGCACATTTAATGTAATGTACATGGCGTACAATGTTACATTGCTTGGAAAGATTCTTACAGTAATGCCTCCAATTACCAAATGACTATAGACAATTCTGGGTATGAAGTAAAGTATTTGGACCAAGACTCAAAACACCCATATACCACTAACCATTACGCAACACAACATTGCATTGCCACACAACAGTTGTGTGCACGATTGGAAGTGCAAAAAATGTAGACATTTTCACCCCACAAATGGTCAGTGCAGCAATTCTTTCTTGACATAAAATATTATGTGGGGATTTCATTTGTTCATTAAAGCTCATTTACAATTTGTGTAATGACCAGGTCAGGACAGAAAAGTCCAAAATTGAGCTAATGTGCAGGTAAGAATACAAAATCTCCCAAAATTCATATGCTAATGCAACACAGGTGTGTTTGAAGGAACAGTCGGACAATTTGGGAAACACAGCTGGTTGCTGTCAAGAGAGAAACACTGAAATATCCCTGACTGGATATCATTAGCTTAAAGTGGACTCTGACCTTTCCAGTGCTCTGGAGGATTGTTGTCCTGGTCCTCCAGACCCTCTCTCTGCTGACAATATCTCTGGTGACATCCACCTCAGCGTCCACAAAGCTTCTTTGCTTCTGGGTGATGTCATCATCCAGATCGGTCTTGATGGTGGAACGTTTCTTGGCCATAATCTTGGCTTTGATGGCAGCAATTTTCTCCACTGACATGGCCTCAGACAGTGATCTAGAATCAAAAGTTTATTTTATTTTAACAGCCAACTGCTTCAAGGAACTAGTCGAGATAGTGAAACATGACATCCAGAGCAATCAGAATAATGTTGATCAGTTCAGACTGACACTACGGTATGTTGTGAGGGGAATCACAACAAGGGGTTATTGCTTCATACAGAAAGCACATTATACAGCATTGGTCGGCAATAGGCGGCCCGCTGGCCAAAGTTACGCACATAATCACTTCTTAAGTGATTGTGCCCACAAAATAAAAGTGCAAGAACATTTTTTGCACCAGTACTTTATGTTGTGTTTCATTGAGACCTTTTACGTTGAAAAGTTCTAAAGGAAATTCAAAAGAGTCTCTGGCTTACTTGACACACCTCTGAAAAAGCTGTTAGAAAACGTGAGATAGCAGATTCCACTGAATGAGAAAAGGAGGAATTTCCTCTGCCTGGAAATAATGGGGACTAATGGGGAAAATAAGCATCCATAAGTTGATGTGGACCAATCGTCGGGATGTACACCGTCCTGCACATGCTTAATTGTAATATGTAATATGATCTCTACACAATCAATTTGTTGAAAAAGGAAGAAAAAAAAAAATACTAGCGCAAGTGAGGATTGAACACACAACTGTCCAAACGGGAGTTCTGTGCACTTCCAACTGAGCTAATCGCGCACACAGTAAATGTTGGAATATAAATGGTCAATTGATGATGTTCTGGCCCGCCATTTAATGACTTGAAAAAAATTTGGCCTGGCGCCAGACTTATTTGCCGACCCGTTATACAGTATATTAATGCAACTGGAGAAAATCCATTATACCTAATCTGGTCAGTCTGGACGATGCCCTCTTTGTGGCCCTCCAGACGGGCAGCCAGACGCTCCTTATCCAGACGCACTCGCTCTTCATCCTTCAGATGAAAACAGTTTACACACTATTAACAAACTGCAGATAAAACAAGTTGTAATATCGGAGGCTTATTATTTACCACATCAGTGCTGACTTTACAAAAGTCACCTCCTCATTGTGAATTAGTTAGTTATTGGTATAGTACCCTTGTGTGACTTGATGTAGGGATGTTCACAGTAACACTCGCTTAGATTATACATAAAAACAAAACGATCAGTTTTATTTGTAGTTAGTTACCAATGCACTTTGTTTTGAAGAACACCGTCCACCACAAGGAACCCTATGGTTAACTATTCAACCACTGTTCTTTATTCCTTGCATGTGAGCAACAACAATTATGCATTGTAACTGCAACAAAAAGAATTTATTAATCACTAAACATAGACACAATAGTTTATTTTGGCTAAAAATCTTCTAACCAAATGGTCAATCAAATGTTTCACAATGCAAATTTCCTGGAGGCTTTTTAATTTTCAAATAAAACCAAATGTATCATACATGATAAATTAAATGTTTGTTATTTTAAATTATTATACTATGTAACTATAATGTGATAACAAATTATATTAGGTCAATATTTTGGTCTAATTTTTGAATCATTGGTCAATCAGGACAAGAGCTCCATGCTGTCCTTTGTATTGGTTCACTAAAGAAGAACTTATTGATTATCCAGCTGTTACCAATAATAAACAAAACATCTCCGTCAGTAATAAATTTGTACTGGAACTGTTCACGCTTGTGAAATAGAGATAATGGAGTAAATGCTCCAGAGCTGCACTGACCAACATGCGAGTATTATGTTTCTACTAAGAAATGGTTGGCAGAAAATATTTCACATCTGTTTACCTCAATCCTTGGTTTTTTGGCTTCAGAAGATACCTCATCTGCTGCTCGTTTGACTAAAAAAGTAGAAAAGTGGTATTATTTCACTTCAAGTCTTTTTGGTTTTGTACCAACTTTCCAGACTGAGATGCTACACCTTTACTAGCAAATATGTTGTAGATCAGTGGTTCCCCTAGGACCCCTAAACTGACACAAATTAGACCACGGACCCCGATTTGATACAATTTTTCTTTTATATGTTTTATTACAGAACGTTTATGCAACCCATGTCAATAGACCCAATAGTCATACGTTTTTTTATTGTGTTAATTGTGGATGTAATGTATAGTAAAAAGAAATTATTCCCCTTTTGCTGGGGACCCCTGGGGGTCCGCGGACCCTACTATGAGAACCACTGTTGTAGATAGTAGGAAGATATGGTATATTAAGTGGTAATCACAGATTAAAATACAACAACCAATCTATGCTCATAAAACAATGAATTATTACTACAGGTGGATCTAGCTCTTCAAATGTCTTAACAAATATGGTGTGAACTTACCTTGCGTTGCCCTTTGCAAACCTATTTCTATAGGTGCACTTCTGTCAATACTAGTTGATGTAGCTGTGAAAAGACAAAATTAGAAACTGCATTAATAAGCTACCAATTAGATCAACTACACCTAGGTTCCTGCTCTTGGATGTGATCTACAGTTGTGCTCCTAAGTTTTGATCATTGATTTTGAAAATATGACTTATCATGCAAAATAACTGTCTTTGATTTAAGGACAGTGATCATATGAAGACATTTTTTTTTTTTTTTACATAGTTGTTTGGCTCCTTTTTAAATAATAACAGAAACACCCAAATGGCCCTGATCAACAGTTTATATATGCTTGAATGTTTGGCCTTGTTACAGACACACAAAGTGACACTGACAGCTCAAATGGCAATTAAAGGTTAATTTCTCCCATCTGTGGCTTTTTAAATTGCAATCAGTGTCTGCGTATAAATATTCAATGAGTTTGTTAGCTCTCACATGGAAGCAATGAGCAGGCCAGATACTGAGACATTGGGAGCAGAAAGGAACTGTAAAAAGACCTGCGTAACAAGGTATTGGAACTTTATAAAGACTGAAAAGGATATAAAAAGATATATAAAGCCTTGCAAATGCCAGTCAGTACAGTTCAGTCACTTATGAAGAAGTGGAAAAATCTGGAATCTCTTTATACCAAAACAAGGTCAGGTAGACCAAGAAAGATTTCAGCCAAAACTGCGAGAAGAATTGTTCAGGTTACAAAGAAAACCCCATAGGTAGCCTCAGGAGAAATACAGGCTGCTCTGGAAAAGATGGTGTGGTTGTTGCAAGGAGCACAACACGACGATACTTGGACAAAAATTAGCTGCATGGTCAAGTTGCCAGAAAGAAGCCTTTACTGCGCCAATGTCACAGAAAACCCGGTTACAATATGTCCGACAACACCTTGACACGCCTCACAGCTTTTGGCACACTGTAATTTGGAGTGACGAGACCAAAATAGAGCTTTATGGTCACAACCATAAGCGCAATGCTTGGAGTGGGTCAACAAGGCCTATAGTGAACAGAATACCATCCCCACTGTGAAGAATGGTAGTGGCTCACTGATGTTTTGGGGGGGTGTGAGCGCTAAAGGCACAGGGAATCTTGCGGAAATAGATGGCAAAATTAATGTAGCATGTTATCAGAAAATACTGGCAGACAATTTGCATTCTTGGACTTTCCAGCATAATAATGACCCAAAGCACAAGGCCAAGTTGACTGTGCAGTGGTTACTGCAGAAAAAGATGACTGTGGAGTGGCAAATGGGCAGCTATACACAGCTATTACAGAAGAATGCATGCTTTCATTGATGCTAAAGGTGGCAAAACACAGTATTAAGAACTAAGGATATGCAGACTTTTAAAAAGGGTTGGTTCATTTTTTTGTAGGCATTCTGTTATGATCTACAGTTCAATATGAATCCCATAAGAAATAATAGTCATGTGTTTTGCTTGCTCACTGAGGTTTTCTTTACACAATGGTATATATATTACCAATTCTCCAAGGGTATGCAAACCTTTTAGCACAACTGTATTTAATCTATCATATATTGTATATTTTAGTCATAATCAGGACAGAGTGTAAATACACTGCAGAATTACACACAGACAAATTTGTAACATCCTGCAAAATACAATCAACCTCAAGCTCACATGTGCTACTTACAACTTTCGCCATTGAGATATGACAGCAAGCCTTTTCGATCAGGTCGTCTGACAACAGGGATGTTCTCTGTCTATAAACAACATATACTCATGTCACCTAAAAACAGTTTCAAGGCATTTGCGAAAAAAAAAAAAAATGTTGCATATGAGAGAAAAAAAAAGAGGCTAAAATAGGGGATTAACTAAAATATTTTAGTGAGTAATGAACTAGAGTCACTGACCGGTTAAGGCAGTTAGATATTTAGATATTTCAGATCACTTACTGCAGCTCTTCGAACATAGGAGGGATGCGGGAGATGCACATTGTTGAGCAAGAACAAGATAGAGTCCAAAGTATAGTACTCTTTGGGCTGGCCCTCTTTACCAGTACTGAAGGTAGAAACACAAGCACGAAAAAACAATTACTCACATGACTAAAATAGCATATGCCTAAAATGCACAGACTGCTGCAAGATGCACGTTTAAGTTAATCTACATTGTAACGTTACAAGTCTATGGTCTGAAGTAAATATAGTTAATTGATGAAAGTAACAAAAACACTGGTTCTGAAATCTCAAACGCGGACCTATCAACAGTTATCCGGTGAGCTGAGGTTAAACTAATCCTTGTGCAACTTCATTTTCTGCGTTGCATGAGCAAACTCTTCTTTTTGCACTGTAAACAAAGCTGCTTGTAGTCATGACTGTAGATACTAAAAACACCAAGTCTTTTCCCTTGGGCCACTGGACACCTGACTCCATGGGAACACAACTCGACGTTACTCGCTAGCGTCGCTAACCAGTTAGCATCACATCACTGCTGCAAGTTTAGCTGTGGTTACATCTCTCATGAATACTTTTTAAGTAAAAAATATACACATTGACACACATACATGCTAGCAAAGAGATGGTCTAGGGAATATTACTTCCCCATCAAGCTTAGATAACAAATGCGAGCATAAAGTTTGAAGTACAACAACAAGAAGAGGAGAGGAGTTAGGTTAGCATCTTAGCGACTAGCTTCCGCCGTTAGCAGCACCACAAGGCACCGATGAGCTTCAGCTGCGGGCCTACAAAAGCGATATGTATTTTAAGCACTGACATACCCCCAGATTATGTAGTTGGTCTTAACATTTTTCGGCCAGGAGAACTCTCCAAATATAACTTCATCTCCTTTAGCGACGATTTCTTTTTTCTGGATGTTATACTGACGAAGAACACTCAACACATCCGCCATCTTCACTTGTCTTGATGTAGTGTGTTTGCGAAGCCCCCAGTTTTCAACATAATGCGGCCTCGCAGGGTGCCTGATCTGAATTAAACTTTTTTTTTAGACCAATTTCCCCTTAGTTGCAGGATTGTCAAAGCTGGCAGTAGACACATTTTACCACATATTTGCCAGGTTGAATTAAGCATCCGCCGCTGACAAACGTAATTCTTAATTTTGGCTGGATTGTTTGTCAGGACTTGCAAACAGAGTACTGGAACGATGTCTGTCTTGCTCACGGGCTCTTCGACAGGATGGACACTTTGGTCACGGTCATTTATATAGATAAAAGCAGTTTCCCTGTCTCCATGACATTACATGTATAAATGTGCATGACTTTAACACATTATTTTACTAAAAAAAAGTGTCCTGTACAATGACCAAATGCAAATGCAAGATAAATATATTAAAACGTTAATAAAAAGTACCTACATCACTGGAAAATAGCATACCGGTACCCACTCTCTAAAACTACATGCTACCATGAAATATAATGTTTGGTCCATCATTTATCCAATAAATTACATGACAAAAACATTGATACTGAAACCTCAGGATTCTTTAAAAAAAAAACAAGGTGTTGCATTCTTTAGAAAAATACAACTTGTGTGCGTATAAAGTACATTTTCTGTAACAAATATTCATTTATTGAACATGTACACAACACTCTCTTAACGGGAAAACAAAGGAATTAGTTGACATGCTTTTAAAATGACAAAAGTTTTGGTAAGAGGACTGAAATGCAGCCACCTTACGCTTAGAAACCTTGTAAAAATTTTTATGAAATTGCCCGAGAGTGAGCAGTAAACATTTTAAATAGTTGAATATGTATGTTATTAGCTTTAGTGTAAAACAATTTAAGTTTATAAGTTACAGCGAAAGGTACCCATTCGGTCGAATGGCTAAACCTCCTCTTTATAGTATACTGTGCATCTATGGATATACCCACAAGAAAGTAACGTTAACTTCCTGCAAGTCAGAAATAGCCAAAAACACAACTGTATTTGTAGAGCAGCAAAGTGTTTATTAGGGGTTTACATCGCCACTACAGTCAAGTACTTGCATTTAAGCAAAATGAATACAACTGACAATACAATGAAAAAGAAGTCAGTCATGGTGGTAAAACACTTATGAACTACCATACCTCATTATAACTATCTCTCATGTTAGACTTTTAACTACAAACGTAGTAACAAATGTATCACACACATTTTAGCTTTATAGTATTTTGACCGTCAGCCAAAAAGACAGTGGACATTGTCTTAACATTGAAAATGATAGCATTTACATGGACAAAAATCTGTCACAGTAACATGGTCAGGAATTTATTTTCATCATGAGTAAATTACATCAGAATGAATGATGAGTAACATGTTTAGAGAATGCTGTCAGTAATTACAGCAGTTGCTCTTGACTAAACAAGAAGCACCACTGTAGCCGCTTGTTTGCATTTCCCCGAAATGCATTGGCCCCAAACACTGTAAGCAGTGTGTGTGTATAAGCAGTGTTTGAAGAAATATAAAGCATTGTACTTCAAATATCTACCGTTATATGTTTTACAAAATTACATTCAATTAATTTTATTCCAGGAAGGTATCAATTATCTGTTAGACTTTGCATAACAAACATTCTTACATCAAAAATACAGAAACATGACTGTGCTAGCAGATTCAGTCTTGGTAAACAATTAGCTAATCATAGCTAAACAGCCATGATTTGTCCTTCCTGGATATACTACTATTACAGTAAAATCCAAATTGTAATGCATAGAATTCAGACTAAAATAAGAGAAGTCCATCTCTCCAATTTACAGTAAACTGACTTACAGTGCCAAACATTGGCATAATTGTTTCACAAAGAAAATCCCAAATAATTCCCCCAAAATGCATCACCACATTTAAGAGCACCAAGGGTATTCTTTTTGTAGAATAAATTCAACAAGAGCAAAACAGACAACAGTGTTTTCAAATAAAATTGGCTTAGGGGAAAACACTACCAACTAAAAACTATAGCTATGCTAAAGGTAAAAGTTGTGTAATAGATATTAATATTCCTATTAAAAAATGTTTTCTGACCAAATAAATCAAATAATTTGAGGTCAACAGAATACATTGCAGTGACTTCTGGTGCTTTGTTTCAATTCCTCTCATTTACAGTATATCTGTTAATAATTTATGATAATGCTACATAAAACAGAGGGACAGGCTTTCAAATATAAAATGCCGTCACATATCGTCAAATAAAACCTGCTAAACTCATACCATAGATACATACTAGAAACTACTCCAATTAAAATAAACCTACAGTTGAACTAAGCCTCTAACATTCTGACTCTTACACTGTTCCTCTTTTTAATCTGCCATCATCTTGCTATAAATTAGTGGATTCATTGTTGTATGTGTTAGTGTGTCCATCAAAGCATTAAACAGTGCTGTTTGCACTTAAACTTGACAGCATGATATGCAATAACGTATCATGTCTTATCACTTTTAAATTTCAGAAAAAAATATATGCACATAACATTTTCAGAGTTTTGTCCAGCCCGCTGGACACTTTGTCAATTGACGTGTAAGTGACATAATACAAAAAGAGAAATTGTAATTGCAAATGTCAGCATCTTTTGGATTAGTTCTGTTTTAGGGATTTCTTTTTGTGCTCTAACGACATGATTCAGAGACAGCCCCAATACTTTATTAGATCAAATCCTGGGCTAGGTTACGAATGACGATCAAAGCTCCAAGGTCAAAGCCACAGATGCTCAGTAAACCCCTGTCTTCTGTGTCTGCGATGGCGTGTCCAATGGACGTCAGCCCACACATCACTAACTTAGAACTGGCTCCTGATTTCTGTTGAGAAACACACACACAAAAAAAAACTGGTTCATTGTTTTTGCAAAATGCACATACTCTCATATTTGCTTACAAAATGGACCTTAATTCTTTTGTTACAGACGAAAGCCAATTTAGGCTCAAAATGTCCTTCCAAAGACAAGATTTTAAAGTGAGCAGATGACAATGTTGATAGTCTTCTGGTAGATAGAAATCCCAGTTACAGTTTTTAGGACTCAGCACATGGACAGATAGATGTGCATGTGTTTTCAGTAACTGTCACATAAAATACACAGAAAATTGATTGCGTCCTGTCGCTCAACCCTATTATAGGTGTCTATCCGACAAGAGACAAATAACACAATTTTATGAATCAACTTTATTAGACGTTAAAATGAACCTCATCCCATTTGTCTGATTAAGTCTGTGCCCATCAAAGTGCAAATTAATTCTACCCGGTGTTTGTGTAAGCCTATATTCTAAAACAATCTTTAGCTCAAACGACATTATTCGGGTGGCCGTTTAGCTCCATTGGTAGAGGCTCAGTCCTCGTTGCAGCGGCCAGGGGTTCGAATCTGAGCCGCGGCCCATTTCTTCATGTCGCCCCGCATTTCCTGTCCCTGTCCAGCTATGCTATCTTTAAAAAGGAAAAAGTCCAAAAATATCCTTTTTAAAAAAAACAAACAAACAACATCCTCTCCCCAGACACACATGAAAGAATGAATGAACGTACTTGTCTATGCTTCTTTAGAGACTCCACTGGGCTGGCAGTAAACGTCCACAACGGGTTGTTGGTCAGAACGATGAACACATCTACAGCTTTCCCATTCTCTGTGGCCCATGTGATGGGAAGGGTGCAGTCTGTGCTTCCGCTCGGGATCTAGAACATTACAGCATGGTGGAAAGGTCAGAGCTCAAGAGAAAGAGATGATCAATGAAGTCAATGTGAACATAACGCTAGTTACAGATAATGTGCAGTCACATGGTTATAAAATGACCTTGTTCCCACAGTTTACTGATCAGTAACTGTACTTAATTTTTTTTTCTTTGATGCGGTCACATGCCTTACCTTGACCAGCTCAAATGTGGCTTGTGCGAGAGTCATGTCAGCAGAGACAGAGCATGGAACTACAGCTCCTTCAGAGTAGGCCAGCACATGTGTGTCTGCTTCTGACCTTGCAAAAATCTGCGCCAGACACAAAGGTCAAAAGAAAAGCATGACGTCACTATTACAATAATTCATGTCTCTCACATACACGCGCACACACACACACACACACACACACACACACACACACACACTCATACAAACAAGGACGGCAATGTCTCTAAGGTAACGACTACTGGAGGGCCTGTGGACTAAGATATTCGCACTGTGGAAGAAATACTTCA
Organism: Micropterus dolomieu; assembly: GCF_021292245.1. Taxonomy (NCBI): domain Eukaryota; kingdom Metazoa; phylum Chordata; class Actinopteri; order Centrarchiformes; family Centrarchidae; genus Micropterus; species Micropterus dolomieu. The sequence continues at coordinate 21,193,410 of NC_060155.1, forward strand.
GCAATTCACAGTATGTATCAACAGACCAATTCCTTGACCCAGGATTCCTCCAAAGATGGGGGCGCAGCTGTTCCAACTAGAGCTATCACCCACACACTGTGGAGCTACCTAACTCTAGTCTTGTCTTACCATGGTAATAGCTGCAGCAGCGACAGCAGTGCTGATTGACGTCCCTGGGACAATGCTGCTCAGTGACGTGCTCACGTCTACCGCCACTACGAAGCGTTTACCCACAGGCTCCAGATTCTGAGGACAGAATTGCAACAGAGCGAGAGGTTAAGTGATGGCTTTCGTTGGCGGTCTTCGTTGATGGGGTGTGAGAAGCTGTGAAAATAAAGAAGAACCAACCATAAAACTCTTATAAAAAGCAGACTCCATTGCTTTGAGGATGCCGCTGTCTGGTTCCCATTTTGTTTTACCCTGATAGCCTTGGCCTCTTTTGTAGTTTTCAGAAGCCAAGAGTATGCTGAAAGGGTGGATCTTTGCCTGATGATTTTAAGACAGACATTAAATACACCGACTCATGTTTACTGAAAAACGCAACTGTGCATGAATTAGCAAAGTCCTACCGTCTTTAGTGCCGTCTCACTCTGGATTCTGTCACATACAGCTTGCGTTTCTGAACTTCCAGGTTCAAGAATTTTGTTTGATGTCATCTTACCCAAGATCCTTAGCACTGACTGGAGAGGCATTTCTTTCAACAAAGCTCTCCACACCTTGAGGGTAAAAAAAACAAAACAACGTATTCCTTTCTCAGTAAAACAAAATAATAATCCAGATGAAAAATATCCTGACCAGACCAAGCAAGGCTGTTTTGCAGCCACTTCTAAACTGTTGGTAGTAAAGAGCAATACCCCCTTGGGAAAGACTGCTAATTACCATTTACTACCAGTATACATTATCATTGGTGCATTTTGATGATGACAGAGGAAGCTCTATAAATAATCCTCCCTTAATATCATGAAACAATGAAAAGAAACACTCACCTGTTTGGACTTCAGGTGGTCTGTCAGCAGCTGTTCCCTCTCCAGCTTGTGTTCCTCTATTAAATTGATGACCTCCGTTTCATCACAACTGTGCTTTACCTTCTCCACCACTTCAAGATACGAAAGCACTTTGGCAACCTCTGCCGAGTTCTCTTTGTCTGAGTAAGCAGTCTGGACCTCTTTCCATCCTTTTGTTATATATTTGCTGATCAAGGCAATTGCTGTAAAACACAAAAGGAATGACCTTTACAGTCTTACTTAAAGTGGTGTTCGTCATCGAAGTCATGATGTAGGATTACAACGTACATTTGTTAGTCAGGACAGGTTTATAAATGTACAGGATCAGATAAATCTAACAACAGAGCAGCAATGCAGTAAATAAGAAGCTGGCAAAGATCTGTTTGTTTTTTAAAAAAAGTCAGCAATTTTACTTGATGGCCATTTTGGAGGGTGTAGCTTGTAATGCTAATTGTCTTTCTGTCAGCGTCGCATCACCGTTGATTACCATCATGACTTTTGAAGCATTTTCCCTTCCCACATTACATGGCTTTCTAGCATTTTCAACACTTGATGAACTCAGTTAAATGGTGGCTCTCAGATCTCTATTAAAGCTCACACATACTGCTAAACTGGTATTTCAATTAACTGCCTTTTTTATTTGCAGTTGCCTGTGTTGCTGATAGTCACAAATGCTGAACAATTACTGTATGAAATTAACAAGGGACACATCTTCTGAAAATATGACAGCAAATTGATCTCCAACAATAATTTAAGGACACTAAACAGCATATTTCCTTAGAAATTCTACAAAATAATGATACATCCAGCTTTCCCCCAAAAAATAGCCTTCACAAGTTAGTTACTACTGGGCAGGGATATTGTAATGTGACATGGATGATACTTTTGCTCATGCCCTGTATATGGCTCTGGTAAAATGTGGGTCCGTGTAAACCCACCTTCATTAGCTGGTTTGGTGTGAGAGAGCCTGAGCAGATCCTGGTGGGACCATCCCTCTCTCTGTTTACATTTGGTCACAGCCACAGCCAGACTCATGGCATCTTGCTCATTGTACCAGTCAGACACTGCTTTCCTCAGGGCACGTCCCCAAATCCCACACTTCATACCCTCTTTCAATTCCTTCTTGGTCTGGATGAACGAAAACAGGTGGGCAGGGTCCCGACAAACTTCCTTCAGGGCTTTGAATGCCGCCTGTCTCGTCTTCAGCTCCGAGTGCTGGGAGCACAAAGCCAGGGCAAAAAAGGAGGGGCCGAGTCTGACAGCTCGCCCATCCTGCGTGAACCTTTTGATCTCCTCCACCACCTCAGCACCACGGCCCTCCTGCAGCAGGGAGAGCAGAGCTCCAGCGCACTCCATGCTAACCTGACCTTCCTCTCTGGCAGTGTACAAGTCTCCCTCCAAGCCATAGCAGAGGAAGCGGCACAGTCTGGCCTTGTCGTTGACCTCCCATGGGCAACCACCTCCTGTTGAGTTGAGGGTGTGGTTGCTCATCGTAGTACTTCCCGATGGCTCCATTGTAACACTATAAGGCCTGAAATAGAAAGTGGTTAAAGTTAATTTAATCACTTTTTTGAGTACTCAAAGACGCTTTACAGGGCATAAGATGAGAGTAACTGGTTAAAAAATTAGGAATTTAACAGGGGAATGCAGTCTTAATATTTAATGAAAGAACCATTTTAACTTCTCGCATCTGTTAAACCGACAATGATCCAAACAATCAGCTTAGATTTAACATGATTATGCCAGTTGTTGTGTTAATTTCCCATGTATGATGCTGGTGGTGTGGGATAGGATCACTCAGCTTGGAATGAGCCCTAACGTTAACAAAATGCCGCATGTTCGAGCGCCTCAGTGAACTCAAGAAAACGCTATAGCAACATTTCTTACTCATTGCTTCGATGCACTGACAGAAATAACTTAAAGCCGATTACAGGACATGATGATACTCCTGAGACAGATACAAGCCACTCTCAAGTGTTGATAGAGCATGGTAAAAAAAAACGTCAACACATAATAATGCTGCTAACTAGCTAGTCAACCTTAACTAAGCTAACGTTAACCGTCCAGGTTTGCTAACTTAGTCAAGCTAGCAAAGGAGGGCAGTGTGGGAAATGCGAAGTTAGATAACATTAGGGCTTAGCCAATCTCAATAATATTATACTCATGGTAAATAGGTATCTAGCTAGTTATGTATTTAAAAAATATCCAACCTTCTCCTAAAACGTCTCTCAGCTGCAGCTGCATGATAATGTCCGCCAGACCTCCTCTAAGCACAAACTATGAAGTCCCACATCTGAGCCTTTTCCTAGCCGGACACCGGACAGCTGGGCTAGGAGGCTTGATGCAGCTTGCCGGGGATGAGCAGCTGGTTACTACGATACGCTAACCGTAACGTTAACTAAATTGAGTTGTCCTTACTGCAAACACGCAGTCACATTACGGTCAACAATTACACAAGGTGTACATGAACTTACCACAATATATGTGCACAGTGCTCAAGTTTTTGATGTATCTCAATGCGAAGAGGCCTCTCCTCTGACCGTCAGTGAAATAACCAGGGGCGGGGCCGCGATTCCTCCTTTTCTTCTTTGAGATTTAACGGCAGCTTGCGTCCTTTGTGTTGCATCGCTGCCATCTTCTGGAGTTACACAACTCCTACAGTGTCCCGACTGTCAGATTTTCCCTCCCTGTCAATCTTTTTTTCTCTCTCTTCTCCGTCTATTTTGACAAATTTACACACACAGTGGCATAGAACAGAACAGTGCACAATTGACATAGGAACAGACACGCCTAGAAAGTGAAGTAGCCTACGTCAAAATAAATAAAATAGGCTACATAGATAATACTAATAAAAGAAAATAACATCATAAAGAAAATAACAACAAACCCAGGCTCAAACATAGTAAGGTAAGGGAAGTAAGGGTATGTTACAATAGTGCTAGGTGTTCTCCATAAGATTATGGTCCTCTACTAACTTGGAAAGCTTCATAGCATTCTTTCCTGTCTATCTACCTGTATATCATAATAAGCTTTATATTAACTTATAGGGAGAAAACCTGTAGTTCTATGTTAAATTAGAGTTGAGCACAACCCCCAATAGCCAAAATGGTATCCTCATTACATAAGTGAATATTCTACAGTTTGGGATCACCCCTAACAAGAAGGAATTAGAGATGATAATGCAGTCTGTACTTCATGATAGTGTCTTTGGTGGAGTTTGAGCGGTCATTATGGTCTGCTGGTGTTTGTGTGCAGGTCTGACTTGCTGGCAGTTTGCTCTAGAATACTTGTTGACCCCAGACTACCAAAGTTGTGTGTGTGTAATGAATTTGATTTATTATCATCTACTGGCTGCAGATATTAGTTAAACAAGCAAAGATGTTATAATATTAGTTGGTTCTCTTAAGCACATGCCTACACTGTAGGCCTACTGGTTTTCTTTACGACCTGGAAAAAAAGTTGACCCTCCCGATTGTCAATGTATAATTCTCACTCTGAATAAGATGAGACCCAATGGCAGCCGGATTTGGCAATGTTCCAACTCGAAGACAGTCATAGCATTTTTCCTTTAAATGACTTCCACTGATGTTGTGTTCCCTCCCTCACAAGAAATTAACATGGAACATAAATGGCATTTCACTTCCTCCTTATCTTTGGCTTTAGTTAAAGATTCAGTGTTTAATATTTAGGAGAATCTATTGACAGAAATACAATATAATATACATAACTATGTTTTCACTGGTGTATAAAGAACCTACATAATGAACTGGGTTATTTTTTTAACTTTAATGAGCTGCTATCTACATACACTTAGGGCCCGCCATGTTGCTGTAGCCCAAATGCTCAAAAATCTCTTCAAAAAACACGTTTCGCCTCTACCTTGAATTGATATGAAGAAGAAGAACAAGTAAATCAATTTTTGTTTTTGTCCATGTAGAGTGAACTACATGTCTGCGTTGTTTATATGCTCTGATAATGCTAATCCTACACATCTTTGTAGTAGCATCCATGTTGATTCCACATTCCGACTTAAGAGCACATGAACTCGCACTAAAGTCAGAAGAACTCGGGAAATGGGAAAACCCAAGGAGCATGTGAATGCACCGTGAAACGCTGGTGACAATGCACAACCTCAGCACTAGATTTACATTTATGTATTTAGCTGACGATTTTATCCATCCATTACAATTGCTATACATGTCAGAGGTCGCACGCCTCTGGAGCAACTAGGAGTTAAGTGTCTTGCTCAGGGATACATTGGTGTCTCACAATGGATTCGGACCCGGGTCTCTCACTCCAAGGGCATGTGTCTGATCCACTGCCCCATCACCAATCCCCCCAATATAAAACATAGAGGATGAGAGTCTGTGGACAGAGCAGATTAAAATAACGGTTTCTACATGTTTACACTACACACAGGTGTATTAACTATTATATTTTTTACTCACAAAGTTTTATTGCAGGTACAATAACGAGCGTAGCTGTCATAAACTTGAGTAGTTTGGAGCATGGGTTTGGAGGTAACTTCACCCATAGAAGGAAATTGCGCGGAGGTCGGGGAACCCACCCCATCTGAGTGCTTTTCATTAGGATTTTATTTTTAACAAACAGCTCCGTCCAGTGAAAACACAGAAGTTATTTAATAATCAATGTTATATTATGACCAATTGAATAGACCCCAGTGAGACTAGCCAATGCTTATGTTGGCCTTGATTTCAATAAAGAAAAGTCACAAAAATGTTTGTGTGTGCTGTCAGTTATTGTTCTTAGAAAGAAAAAAATCAGAATCATTTGGTCAGACCTTTAAAAATCGGTACTTGGAATCAGCCATGAAAAATGCAATTGGTGCATCTCTTACTACACGGCGATAAGCCTATGTGGGAACTGATATTAGGCTAAAATTGAAGATCTATTGTTGTTTTTGGATGTGCACAAAACTACAGGAGCAACCCAAAATACTACAGTATGTGGTGGATGCTACCTAATTCATATTTCAAAAACTAATTCTTTGTATTGTTGGCCTGATAAAATGACAGAAAAAAGAAAAATGCCAAGTCATTTTTGCTGACGCTTTTATCCAAAGTAATTAAGTAAGTAAGTAATGTATTAATACCGCATTTCGGTGCACATCCCTAAATAACACGTTTTTACTCATCACGTTTAAGGCTATGTAAAGGGAAACACAAAACTCAGGTGGCAGGTGAGAATTTAAAATGTAAAAATATAACAGAATGTAATGATAAGTCCGTCAATCATTCTGTATTTCTTTATTTCTTTCATGATTTAGTCTTCGTTCCTCTTTTGTGTGTTTTGTTTGGGTAAGTAACCTCTTTAAATGTGGTTGTGGCACCTTTTCAAGTGGATGATAAATTAATTCATTTTAATTTATTTATAAACTCCTGGACTTGTAGTTCCTTTGTTTCAGCAGATGTTCTGCCCATGTTCAAAACTTTAGGCACATTAAAATTCTCTCCCAGAAATCTGACATGGTGAGAAAAAAAAGTCATAATAGTCTATTAAAAGACTAATGTCATCATTTAATGAGTATTCATTAAAAAAGTAAAAGTGCTCTATACTCTCCTATGCATTACGTTATAGCTCTACTGATATGGTATCACTTAAGTCCATTGGACAGACACAGAACCCGTTAGGGACTGTAAAGAATGAGACAGGGAGGTGCTCAGGTGGAAAACAAAAGTAACTGAAAATGTTTTTGATCAGGCAGAAATCTCACCACAAACATGTTAACTTTAGCACCTCTGATAAAGTGCAGCTTACAGTTCAAATTAGAATAAGTGTAGGCGTCATTTTAAAAATTTTTTAAAAAGCAGCTCAGGACCCACCTGTTTAGACTTTAGTCTTATTTTGATGTATTTCTATTTTCTGTATTTACGTCTGTCTTTTTGTTGTTTGTCTTATTTCTTTTGCGAAGCACTTTGTGACATTCTGGGCTTGAAAGGTGCTATATAAATAAAGTTTTTTGATTTCTCTTTACTTTTGGCTTACAGTACTAGGTCATTAAACATTGATTTTGCTTTTGACCTCTCAGTTTGCTCATAAGCTGAGTCCCATGCAGAGTCGTAGTTGTACAGTGCATCTCCACCCAGCCCAATACTTCTTTAAGTGAAATATTCATTCCAAACATCCCCTTGACACCCAAATCATCTGGTGGTTGGTCAGGTTGATCCAGATATATCCCCTCTCCTCTGCACATCCTTCCACTCACAATGTTTACATGCCTCTTCATGCACGCCTACATTCTTCATGTCATTGTTTCTTCCCTTTATATCTACTCCTTAGCCTCTTGTTGCTTTAACCACAATTTCCATAATCAAATTTGAAATGCTATAGGGAGGCTACAGAACAAGGATGGAGGCGATGATGTTGAGTGCTGACCCCACTGTTCACAGTGCAGTACCTATGACTTTGGTAGCCATCCTGTAAATTTCATTTCCATTTTCAAGGGAAGTCGTCGTTCTGATGAAGCTGGGCTGTATCCACCAATAGGCCTTTTCCACAGAGGACTGGTGTAAATAATAACAATGACTTATGGCTGAATTCCATTTAGCTGCTTCAGTTTCTGGGTCCTGGTGTTGTACATACTGCCTCACTGTCACACTGTCATGGCTCACTGGGTTATTGTGTAATGTGCTTTTCCTGCAATGACAAGTTAAAATGTCTGCTGTGAAAAAGGCCTCATGATTTTGATCGTGAGCAAATTACTTTTGGAATTTTGGATTTCTACAAACTAGTGCAAGTTCCCGTTCACAGCGACCGATGTGACGCCTCCCTGTGTTTTGTTCAAAATGTGCACCTCACATTGGTTTCACCTACAGCAGTCATCAGCAAGAGGCAGCCAGCTGGCCAAATAAATAAATAAATACTTTGATAGGGGCTGGTGCCAAAATAGATGTCAGTCATGTCAGAAGCAGTTAGGCCTACTCGCATAATCACTTCCTCTTAAGTGATTGTGCCTACAAAATAAAATCGCGAAAAAGTATTTTGGCGATGACCCAGTTTCAACAACTCACTACTACATTGGAGCATGGACTATATGCCCCATTCCCGCGAACGTACCCCGTTCTGGCAGTTGCAGAGCGGAGCAGCATAAGTCCTGCCCGCTGTTACTGCACAAGACTGTTGCCATAGAATAATCGATTTGATTTAATAATCAAAAATGTGATTCTGTTTGTTTATTATCTTAACCACAAGATGGTCTACTGCTTTTTAATTGAAGACAAACTGTAATTACGTTTTTGTTAAGAATCTGACAGAAAAACAAAAAACAGAACAGATTTACTGGAGCTTGTTTAAGCCATGTGATTTCAAACAATCCAGGAAACCCTCTTTGGAATAATAATCTGACTACTTTATTTATGAGAATTGCTGAACATATATGACATACAACAGGTTCCATTTGAGACAAAATCTCCAGTCATTCAGTGTTACAGCTGGTTAAATAAATAAAACAACACAGGTAATAGTAAACCTTAATATGGTGATATTGATGTTTACTATTACCTGTGTGCAATAATGAAAAAAAAATCTTTTGTAGCATTATAGGTGTATAATTGTTACAAAAGATTTTCTTCTCTTATTACACACAACATGTAAAACATGTTGTTATGATTGAATATTGAGACCAGCGGCCATACATTCTCCCAGTTGCCACTGTGTGGCAGTAGCACATCAACTGTAAGTGCACATGATGCATTTTTAAGACACGAAGACACTGACAGTCTTTTTGATTAGTTTATGACTTTTTGCACCAGTTCAACAGCTTGTATGAATTTAACACATTACAGTGCTTCATGATGCATATTGATTCAAAATCATACCCATTTTCACAAATACAGTTTAATACAAACTCACAAAATACACAACAGTCTGGCATTCAAGTGCATTAACTTGTATAGAACCATAAAAATTGAGATTTACATTCAAAGCATTGGCTGTCTCAGCCAGACACCCCACGAGACTGAAAACCACAGTAACACTTTTGGTGATGTCCAGTGTTCATTGTGCACCAGAAGGCACCGCCTGCAGTATATTATGTCAATTGCTCTGGCACAGCCTGAAGTCCTGTCAGATGTTATATTGTTGAGGAGAAGAATTCTGAGGGAAGGGGAATTGCCGGCACAGTGTCGGTCAACAGCAGTTCCTGAGCCTGTGTCTGTGCAACACTTTGCACCATTAATATGCATGATGTCTGTCCTTGTGCACAAGTCTGCAAAATGATTGGTTTTGAATCATGCTGCATTAGATCTCCTTATCTTCAAGGCCTTTCGGTGCTTCCCAAGGCCTCTCTGCTTAGGAGCTGCAGCCAACAGGACTTGGTATTGCTTTGATTGAGTGAAGCGCAGGAAGGAGTCGTTCTCCATCAGGCTGTAGATTTTCTTCTGTGCCACAACAAAACATGATGGACTTGGTTGCTGAAGGCTTTGTCTGATGATCTTTCTTGTGTAGAAATCTAAGTTTACCTGCAAAGATATGTAAAGCACTAATAGCTAAAATAACTGAACATGCTTTTTCAATTTAGACATGTATTGTGCCGTATGTGTGCAGCCGTATGATAACCACAGTCAGAAAGTGACTATTTACAGTGCTGGTTGCTGTGGTTGATGTAGGCCTACAGTAAATGATGACAGCTCAGTGTTTTTTTAGAGGACTTTTGTTATGGTACTGCAGTATCTCCCCACTACCTTGTATTATTTTGTTCCCCCCTTCCCTGTCTTTTCTGTCTGTCTTCCCTGTCTGTCTCTGTGTTGTCTGTGTTTGTCTGGGCGTGGCTACACTCTCTGGCTCCTGCAGCCAAACTCCAGCTACACACCTGATCCTCATCCCACTAATCAAGCTCCTGCAGTATAACAACCCCAGTCCTCCTCACCATTCTTTGCCAGGTTGTCAGTTAACTGCATGTGGTATATGTGTCAAGGCCTACCATCAACTCAAGTAAGTTTCTGTGTGCTCCCTGGATTAACTCCCTGGATAACTCCCTGGATCACATCACCGAGTCTGCCTTTGAGTCCAAAAGTTCTCACATTATGGCAACTTTAACTATTTTTTCCCCAAAAAATTGCCGTTGTCACTCTTGCAAAAAAACAACATTGAATATACATGTGCTAACTAATTTTCTTTTTATGCTAAGCTTATATTTGGGTTTGAGTTTATTTTTCGGTCATCTCATTGAGTTTGTTTTTACCTGTTTTGGAGACTCCGTACTGACGAACTCTTCATAAATACTTGCTGCTCTCTGTGTTAGCTCCTCTGGACTGTCAAAGGTTTGGAACTCTTGACAGGCGAGCCAGAAGTCCAGATTTTCCTCACAGAACTCTGATTTCAGAAAGTCCCGAAATGCTATCTGTCCACCTTTTACACAAGAGAACATAACTTCAATATAAAGAACAGTAACCAACCATGATAGTATTGCTTGAAAACAGATAAAAATTACATTTCTGGGACAGGAGTGTCTCAAGAGATTCATCCAGTGGGCTTGTTTCATTTCTTTCCTGTCTGCAGATGAAAGAAAAATAAGTTTTTGGGATTGTTCACATTTTAAAGAAAGCATTAGACAGGTAGATTAACATGGAGTGTGACTAAATAAAAAAAACACCTGTTGATTTTCCCCGTTGGTAGACTCTGGAGGAAGTTATGCATTCTGGATTTCCATGCCTTATGTCTAAAAGAGAGGATAACAGTAGCAGTACTAAGAAATATGTCTTAATAAGGCTCATTTCATTGAAAATGAAACACACTATACTTACATTCTCTTTGAATCCTGGAGGTCCAGAGATATCTTAGAGCTCCAATTCATTGTTGAATTAATGAATTCTTATTTGACTGTATCATTCAGTAGACCTATGTATGATGCCAGTGAAGAATTACATTTTAGCTTGATTTCCAACCTAAATGCTTCACCACTGGATGATGATTCCCTCTTCTTACTTGTGAGAGTCAAAGCCTGTGGAATCCGACTGTGGCGTCAAGACACCACGCCTTTCTCTGAACTACAGGTCTCAGCACTTTTTCCCCCCATGTGTCTCGCTGTCTTTAACCTCAGTTGATATACAACCTGATTGTTAAGGAACAACATGCATGCTTAAAGTGCGTCAGACCATGTGTACTTCCTTGATGTTTAATTATAGAACTAAACTTGGCTGTGTCTCACAATCCTCATCACATTCTCCACAGTTAAATGCATTGCACAGGCTGCTGAAAGTTATCTCGTCTCAATGTTATTTAGCTCACCATTCAAGTTTGTGCTATTCTTAGTCACAGTTCTGTCACAAGTTTTTTTTAGCAGTCTAGCTTTTTCTTTGCCGTTCCTTCAGTGTGTCTTTCTTTCACAGTTAAATTGCTATTTTCCTTGCAGACTTTGTCAGGTTTTCTAAAGAAGTGATATGCCCCTTATAGAATCAATATTTATTTGTTAGGATAATTAAAATAAATGTGTTAGTGCGTTTGAAACTGTGTTTTTGAAAGTGATATCACCAGTGGAACATCAGAAGTTATCTAATAGTAGAAATTTGGATTGAATTCAAATTGGTAAGTGTTCTCAGGAGGGTGGCATGGTGGTCTGGTGGGTAGCGCTGTGGCCTCGCAGCAAGAAGGCAGCGGGTTCAAACTCCGGTTGCCCCGGCCTTTCTGTGTGGAGTTTGCATGTTTTCCCCGTGTCTGTGTGGGTTCTCTCCAGGTGTTCCGGCTTCCTCCCACCATCCAATTGAGCTAATTCCAGCTGACGTTGGCTCTAGCCCCTCACAACCCTGTATGCAGGATAAGCAGTTGAGGATGGATGGATGGATGTGTTCTCAGGACTTAAAACACTAATCTGTATGTTTACAGGTAAAGTATGCATATACAACTGGAGTTGCTTGTTTCTTCATTAAACACTAACAACCCAGCATTCTGGTTAAATTTTCTTTAACTTGAATTTCTGCCTTTTCTGCATCAATTCATGGAGGAAATGTTTTTATTTAGAACCGAGACCGAATTATTTATTTCAATGCACACTCTCTTAGGGGCCAGAGAAACTACTCCCTGGGGAAAGTACTTGAGTTACTTTCTCACTGATCTGGTAAACACCTCTTTAGAATTTTGAGAGCAGCAGCACTTAAGCAGATAACCAGAAAACTGGCCAGCTGCACTACAAATAGGAAAGTGGAAGGAGATTATTAATCAAGTTTACAAAACGATAACTCATAAGATAAGGAATTCAGTTAATTTATTTGAATTTTATCTTTCTCATATTTAATTTACATATTTATTTTATGTATCAGGTTAATGAGTTTTTTTGTTGTTGTGGTGGGCGAGGAGATGATAATGAGGTTGGAAATGGGGAGTAACAGACAAAGATATTGTGATTTCTTTGATTCCTATGGGAAGTAATTATTGTATTGAATAATAACTAGCCTATCAAATACTGCAGAGTATAACAAAACTGCAGCTAGCAGTTCTGTGGGACTGCATCACATGCACATAATTTCCATTGTGCAGTCCAAAAAGACACATTGCATTTTGGGGCAGTTGAGAATCTCCATTAAGCTCACAGCTCAGAAATTCTTGCTAATCTAGGCATGTCTCACGTACACAAAATCCACATACTTTGCAGTTAAAACACACTACATAGTCAATTTGAGGTCATACTTTGTATGAATAGTATGAATAGTATGTTAGTTATGAGATTCTGAAAACAGCCCATGTTTGCCTTCTTAGTCTAGCATGTTAGCATGCGAACATTTGCTAATTACCTCTAAACACAAAGTAACAGTTAAGGCTGATGGGAATGAAAATAGTTTTGATGGTATTTGGTAATAAACCAGTCTTGGACAAATTACAATATATACCTGATGATGGTGCTAGAGGAAAAGTCAAATTCATCCTGAGGGGGACATGAATGTTTCATAGCAATCCATCCAAGTTGTCAAGATATTTCACTCAAAAACATGTTGTGTAATCTCAATCTGCTGGTGGTACTAGATGAAGAATGAACATGTCTTTAGGACACATTGTCTGGACAATTTTCATGGTAAAGCATTTTGTAGTAGCGAGATAGTCTTTAACTGTGATGATTACAGCTCTGCAGAAGAATCTGAAAGTGACAATTACTTCCTATTTCTTCTGGCTCTTCATCAAAAACATATTCAAGCTCATCTGTCTATTTGTTAGAACACGTTTAACCAGTCATTACTATGACTGAAATGTGTAAGGATTGTTCTTTTAATAGACTCTCTGGGTTAAAAATAGAACACAATCCGTTTCTTTTCAGTAAATGGAATGTAAACATGAAGGTGTTAAACCAAACGTCATGAGAATGAGATACTACCACACAAACTAAACAAAAACCGGTATAGACGAGATTGAACTTCAACTTGAACTTCCCACTGAAACAAGGACTTGATATACATGAATTAGCATGTGGTTTGCAGGTCCAGACCAAACTTTGTTGAACAGGAAGTACCTCTGCAGCTTCATACACATCCAAAAGTGAAATGTAAAGTTTTGTACTTTGAATGCAAGAAAAAGTAATTAATTAAATGGAGTTATGTGGTGCTGACTACAGTTGCTAACCCCATGTGCTTTGAGTACAATATCTCTTAAGCAGTTTACCTGCTCCAACACCATTAACAACGAAACCATACACGCAGTGCACCCTCATTTAGTTATTAGTAACAACAGTGGCAGCTTGAACAAGTCTGTAAAATATCCCGTCCTGACCCATCAGGAACTCATAACCTCACTGCTGAGGCCTATATTGTAATGTAACATCATATATAAACTGTAGTGTGTGAAAAATTACCATACTCACTTTTAAAGTTAGCACTACTGTTCCCAACATTTTGTCTTGCAACCCCTCAAAACAAAACAATGTGTACTTGTGAAATTTGTCTCCCCAGTGGCACAAATAGGCTCCCATTTGTTCATCTCCCACCACTGCACTACACCACTAATTGAATGATTTTAGATGCCTCTCTTAAATCAATGAAAATGTCTTAATCTTAAGCAGTAAATGAATTAAGTATGAATCTAAAAACTTTTATTTCTCAAAGAAACGTACATATTTTACTTTGTACCACCTACAGACATCATTTGTCTTTATATTCATTGAAAATTCTGCTTCTTTAACCCTACTGCTTTAAAGACAAACGCTAAGCCTTTATCTCAAAGAGGTGAAATTCTTTCTCAAAATACAGAAACATGTTAAATTATCTCACCCGCTCAAAAAAAGGGGGGAAAAAAAGAACAAGGCCATGTGTTTTAAAATGAACATTTTTGTAGCACACATGATTCATTATTTAGGTCATTGGTGGGGAAGTACTGTAAACAAAAGCAGAGCAGAGAAACAAAACAGAATATTTAGGTCTGCTTTCGCATGAGCGTTACACCATCACCTACATAAAACCAGTGTAATCACACTAACTTAGGCCACGGGGACCAGAATATTCAACAAAACCTATTACTGTGTGATGTGTGAAAAAAACTCAGAGTGGGTCAGCATAATGTTAGATGATTTCAGTCATCTTCTTAAGCTTTTGTAGTCTGCATGACTCTCACGAATAATTCTGTAAATTTTGCAGCATATAAAACTGTGTTCTAAATTAAGAAGTTATGGAACCTCCTATATAGATGTAGAGTCTACATTTGCATGATAGGCTTTCTGCGTTGTAGCCATTCTTTTGATTCCCTGATTAGTTTTGCATAATACAGCAATAGAAGCCAAAACCAGGGCCCAAATGAGTTTCACAACTTTTCATTTGCAATTCACACAGGGCAGTGTGATGCCTCGGGGATTAGGTCGACTGGAGACTCTTGTGTGTCCATGTTGTTTCCCTTCCTTCCAACTAATGTACAGATCCGGAATGTATTCACATCGCTTCAGTTTTTTCAGATTTTGTTATGTTACAGCCTTATTCCAAAATGGATTTCACTAACAAGGACCACGCCAATCTTAGATTGTATAGTGGTTTATTATGATGAATAGTTATGGAAGGAAGGGTCGAAAGAAGAGGGATGAAGGGGTCGAGGGAAGAGGGATGAAGGGGTCGAGAGAAGAAGGGTTCGAGAGAAGAGGGATGAGGGGGTTGAGCGAAGAGGGATGAAGGGGTCGAGCAGGTCATTTAGGATTTGGCGGCTGGAGTGGCTAGGAACCCGAGGGGTCGAGATTCAGGGTGGGGGCTTGTCTTGATAAGCAGCTTAGTCTTATGAAGCCCCCTGTGGTTCCTGTTGTAGAAGAAGACGAAATGATTACAGGCAGAATTATGGATTGTAGCGTGCATGTCTTTCATGGTGGGAGGAAGCCGGAGCACCCGGGGGACACCCACTCAAAGCTGGGAAAACATGCGAACTCTGTGCAGAGAGGCCTGGGCTGAGCGAGGTCTAAACTCAGACCTTCTGCTGTGAGGCCACAGTGCTGGCCACTGGGCCACCGTGCTGCCCATTAAAAGACGTGAACAAGCAGGGTCTGGGTGGGAGGGATGTGGGAACTGAGAAACGGGAGAGAAGACGGGTTAGACGGCTTATGTACGTGAGTGCATGTGACTGGATTTGAGAAGCACAGGTGGATGGAATGAGTGAAGTATGGGTGGTTGATTGGAGGAATTGAATGAAGCACAGATGGTAGAATAAGTGAGGGAGGTGTGGTCCTCTTCCTCAACCTCAGTTTACATAACTCCATTAAATTCATTATTTCCCTCAAAATTCTACAAACAATATCCCATAATGACAACATGAAAGAATACTTCTAGCGTTTCAATACATTGCTGAAGCACCTTTGGCACCAGGAACAGCCTCAAGCCTTTTTCAGTATGATGCTACAACCTTGGCACACCTATTTTTGGGGAGTTTCTCCCATTCTTCTTTACAGGACCTCTCAAGCTCCATCAGGTTGGATGGGGAGCGTCGGTGCACAGCCATTTTCAGATCTCTCCACCAGAGATGTTCAGTTGGGTTCAAGTGGGATCTGTCTGGGCCACTCAAGGACATTGATAGAGTTGTCCTGTAGCCACTCCTTTGTTATGTTGGCTGTAAGCTTAGGGTCATTTTCATGTTGGAAGATGAACCTTCACCCCAGTACAGAGCGCTCTGGAGCAGGTTTTTAAGAAGGATGTCTCTGTACATTACTGCATTTGTCTTTCCCTCAATCCTGACTAGTCCCACAGCATGATGCTGCCACAACCATGCTTCACTGAAGGGATTGTATTGGCCAGGTGATGAGCGGTGCCTGGTTTCCTCCAGACATGACGCTTGTCATTCAGAATCAGAAATATTTTACTCATCTCCGAGGGGAAATTCTGTGTCACAGTTGCACACATTGCACAGCAAGGCAAAAGGAATATAAACAATAATAGAAAGTTGATATATAAAGAAGTATATAAATGTCAGAGTAAAAATATAAAATACAAAGAAAACATAAATACATTATTACATTATTAAAAGAATTGTTATAGGGTATAACAGTAATAGGGAATAAATAGTAGCAGAATTGCAGCAGAGAATGTTGCACATTAAGTAATTAAGCAGGTGTTATTGCACAAAACAGATAATAATGTCCAGTTTAATAACTAAGTGTCCGTGTGTCAGACACTTAAAGGGAGGAATTATAGAGTTTAATGGCCACAGGCAGGAATGACTTCCTGTGGCGCTCTGTGGTGCATTTTGGGGGATGGGTCTTGCACTGAAAGTGCTCCTGTTTGAGCAGCACGTCATGGAATGGGTGGGAGACATTGTCTAAGATGACATGTAGCTTGGCCAGCATCCTCCTCTCTGACACCACCGACAGAGAGTCGAGCTCCACACCCACAACGTCACTGGCCTTGCGGATCAATTTGTTGAGTCCGTTAGCGTCTGCTATCCTCAACTTGCTGCCCCAGCATACAACAGTAGGATATCACTGGCCACCAAAGACTCATAAAACATCCTTAGCATCGTCCGGCAGATGGTTGAGGACCTCAGCCTCCTCGAGTGTTCTTGGCCCAGTCCAGTTTATTGTCATGTGCCTTCAGGCCAAACAGTTTATTCTTTGTTTTTTTCAGACCAGAGAATTTTGTTACTCAGGCGGGCTTTCAGTTTTTCTGAGGAGTAGCTTCCGTCTGGCCACTCTAACATACATGCTGATTGGTGGAGTGCTGCAGAGATGGTTGTTCTTCTGGAAGCTTCTCTTCTCTCCACAGAGACACGCTGGAGCTCTGTCAGAGAGATCATCCGGTTCTTGGTCACCTCCCTGACTAAGGCCCTTCTCCCGTGATTGTTTAGTCCTGGTGGTTCCAAACTTCTTCTATTTACGGATGATGGAGGCTACTGTGCTCTTTGGGACCTTCAATGCTGCAGTAAGTTTTCTGTGCCCTTCACCAGATCTGTGCCTCGATTACAATCCTGTCTCAAAGGTCAACACACAATTCCTTGGACTTCATGGCTTGGTTTGTGCACTGTTAACTGTGTGACCTTATATAGACAGGTGTGTGCCTTTCCAAATCATGTCCAATCAACTTAATTTACCACAGGTGAACTCCAATCAAGTTGTAGAAATGTCTCAAGGATGATCAGTGGAAACAGGATGCACCTTAGTTCAATTTTGAATGTCATGGTAAAGGCTGTGAATACTTCTGTACATGTGGTTTTTTTTGTTTTTTATTTTTAATAAATTTGCAAAGGTTTCAAACAAACTTCTTTCACCTCATTAAAGGACATTGTTTGTAGAGTTTGGACTTCGATGTTTTCTTTTACTATGTAGGCAAAGACATTGAATCAAAAATATCTGTGTATGTTGTATGTACAGAAAATGCATTTAAATTTTTTAGCATGCTAGCAGAGTTGCTCTTGGCTCAATGTTGGTCGGTCCATCACTTTTGGTCCAGACTGAACTATCTCAACAACTATTGGATAGATAGATTGCCATGAAATTTCATTGACATTCATAGTCCCCAGAAGATGTCTCCAACCGACTCTGAGGATCCTGTGACTTCTTCTAGAACCCCCAGTAGGTTGACATTTCGGGATTTAGTGGTTTGGTTCAGATATTCATGTTCCCTGCAGGATGAAATATCTTTGGTGATCCATTAAGTTGTCCTCAAGCACCACCATCAGGTCAAGAATTTTACACATTGGAATAATTTCCATCTGCCTCTGAAATAGACCTAAAACAAAGCCTTCTCTGTTGAATTAGTTGAGCAACATCACACAGTAATCCAATACTTCCCATGTGGTTCCAAAAGAATGACTTGTCTCGTGACACACATGACAGTTAAACCTGCGGCTTTCATAAGTGAATTTAGTCAAAATGGTTGAGTAGTATATGTAGTTGTTAGTGGATATCATAAGGGATTTGTAGATACGTGTCATAGATTGCGTGACAACTTAAACATCCTGTCTCTAAGCTATGACGTAATATTTATGATTTTATACTGCTTCTCATGGTCATATGACTAATTTATCACAAGATCATCATCTTGTTACTAATAAACAGAGCAGTGCAAATAAGGAAATGAGGACCAGTCATGCAGTGGTTCAGCCGCGTCAATTTAACACCTCAGCTGCATCTGAGTAAAAAAAACGCCAACAGCAAAGTATATAAATGATGTTATCATACTGCTGAAAGCTCTTTTGGCAAGAACCCCAAAACCCCAAATTACTATGGTGTCTTTATACTGACAATTTGATATATATTAATCTCTAAAAGCACAAAAGATTTTCACTTTTTCACATGTGAATGTTCATCTGCCTCTGTGTGTGCTCACGCAAATGCAAGGATGCATGAGTGAGATTAAAAGAGGATGTGGTAGAGCAGTTAGGTCGTAACACTTCTCCCTAATTTCTGTAACCTTTAGAGTGATAGTTGATGGGTTCCCACAGACAAACTTCACTTTTGGTTATTTTTTTGTGATTTAAATGCAATTTCAGTCAGTTTTAAACCTTTCTGTTCCATTAAGAATGTATGAGGGTGACATCTGATTGTTGTACTAATGAATGAAAGATTGAATGGTAAAACAAAGGCTAAATGAATCATAAAAAGGGTAGTGCTTGAAACACAGTGAAAAACATGAAAAGCCAGTGACACTTGAAGGCTGATGTAAGAACAGATGCTGCGTAGTTGGGAGCATCATGTAACAACCTGTCTAATTAGTATGGCCCTCACTGTGGTCCTAGTTGTTAAACCTTTAAACCTCACTCACAACCTTACCCTGTGCAGCCAGACACAGTTTAAACCCACACAACTTTATTTTAAATTTGAGTGGTAAACTCAAAGTTCCGCTAGATACCAAATATGCAAGGCTGAATTTTGGAGAAATGTGCATAAAATGTGTATGTACATCTTAATTTTAAATTGACTAAATGGCACAGCCATAAAAACAGTCTTCAGTTTGATTGTTTCACTCAGTTTAAACACCTTATACTGTATCTTCAATGAGAAGCAAAGAAAAGCTGAACATGAAATACATGTGATTGTGTCAGACAACTATAATTAACGAGATTTTCCAACCTTAAAGCTATTATGTTAATCGCTTTCTGGCTGAGATTTTTTGCAAGTCTCACATACGTTAAATATGGTACCAGTAGCAGGAGGTTGGCTTATTTTGGCACAAAAACTAGGGGGAAACTAGGGGAAATAGCTAGCCTGGCAAATAATGTGTTAATGAGTGAGCTTTTGAAGGTGCAGGTAGGTAGCTTTTTTAATCCTTTGGACAGAGCCATGCTAGCTGTCCAGTCTTTGTGCTAACCTAAGCTAAATGGCTACTGGCTGTAGCTTCACAGACATGAGTGTGGTATCAATCTTCTCATCTAACTCTCAGCAAGAAAATGAATAACCATATTTCCCAAAATGTCACACTATACCTTTAAGTAAAGTGTAAGAACATAACAAGGACACACAGATTCAGAATTGTGTGAAGCACTGTACACTTTTCAGTATCGCAGAGCACGAGTAAATACTTCTGCTACACAGTGCAGCAGTAGACATTTCTAAACTCATTAAAAACACTAGGCAGTAAACACTGTAACTGTATGTAAATATATGAATGAATTAAAAAAAATCATAAATTAATTGGTCACTAATTACTTCCTGGATTCTTAAGGTAATGTGTATCTAATAACTGATGGGAACCTGACCTTGTTTGTGGCCGTCTAATTGATAAAAACAAATTTGAATCCATTTTAAAATCATCTGTATTATACAGATTTCAATGCAAATGTAATATATTTTTATTATATATGTAACTCCATCTTCAGTTTCAAATTCACAAAATTTTCACAACTGACGAATACATTTTCGACATAATAGCTTATAACAGATTATTATAATATATCAGTTATTTCAGTGTGACAGCACTGATGTAAAACTTCTAAATGCGCATAAAAATCCACATCTGGATAGCATCTACTCATCTATTGCTTTAGTGAGATAACAATAAACTTGATGTTGTGCAAATGTCGATACCAGCTCGTGCACTTGCATCTTGGGTGGAATGGGTTGTTTGCACCACATACACTTCCTACCGTGTCTCACAGAAAGTCCCCAGCATTTTCATGACTTAACCATGGCTACTCTGGGAAGTCTTTTGCTTTACAACGGCTATCACGGTAGCTGCTGTTGATTCATGTACAACTGTAACCATTTTTGGCCTAAGCCCATCCTTTTCCATTATGCCAGCTGGCTTTGGACAAACTCTAGTCACGGTTTTTACTACAGAGCTCACTTCTCCTCTGTAACGCAGTAATATGTGGCCATGGGCCCCTAAAGCATGACTTCTTCAACTCAGAAATAAGGCATGAATGTGTTGAAAATGACATGTTTTTGGTCAACACCAGTGGTCCCAGGAGAAGCACACACACACCATAGCTTCTCTCAGGTAGTCCAGAATTTGGCTCAGTTTCACAGTCCAACTTTTACGAATGCAATGTCTTTGGTATCTGTTTTCTTTACATCTTCACCGATTCTGATGTGGAGTCTAGTAGAGCCCGATAGATGTCGGACCTGAGAAAACGTGGGTAAGAGTCCCTCTCCATTAGCCCATAGACGATCCTCTGGGCATCGTCAAAACACACTGTGGTAGGCGCCTTAATGTTCCGCCTGATCAGGTCTCTGGTCTTGTGATCAATGTTGATCTGGAAGCAGAGGAATGAAAATTATGAGGATGTTAAACAGTAAAACAGTATCAGAGGTGGTACGTATTGTGAAAAGAACTATAAATCTTTCTGCATTATAAATACCTCTCTTGCAGCCTCTGCTTGAATGTAGCGTTTGAAGATCTTTTTGGCCCTGGAGGACATCCTGTAGGAAGACTTGATCTTCTTATAGTCCTCACACACCAACCAAAACTCAATGTTTTCATCACTGAATTCTGACTTCAAGAAGGCCTGGAATATCTTCATGCCATCTACACAGGAAAAATAAGCAGCAGTTAGCCGGTGTTGATGAAGAAAACAGACTACTATTCTTGACTTGTATTAGTAGTATTAGTATTAATCAACTTACATTTGGAGGATAAAAGTCTGTCTAGTGACTCTGACCACTGGGACATCTCCTCGAAACAAAGCCTAGAAAAGAGGGGGGCAGTGTCACTCACATATACAACAAGTATATAACAGGTTAGATTATTTAGTTTTCAACGGCGAGGTTTTCTTCACTTACCCCTCAGTGTTAGGGGCTTGAGACAATCTTCGCTGCAGCCGGGACTTCAGGTTTTCTCCCCTGGTTAACCAAACAAACACATACCAACAAGGCTTATTTTACTGACACTGGTCCTTAATCTAAAAGGGTGATCAACAATGAGAAAAAAAGAACATACAACGCAGTTATTATAAAATATTTACCTGTCTTTTCCCGTCTTCTTGTTGTCCATGTTGAGATGCTGCAGCTCCCTTGGTGGTGATGTGACTAGACTTGGCATGACAGTAATGCTTTTTACATGTGAGTCTTTGTGTCGGGCTGCTCTGAGAGCGTTGTGAGACTGCCACTTTGTCTGTATGATGAATCCGCTCAGTGTCAACTATATATGCACAGCAGAAGCCTGAAATGAGGTTGGCGCATAGCGTCACAACATCATTCTGAACAGACCACAGAAAAAGAGGAAGTTGGGGATGACGCAAACTTGCACAGACTAACGCACTCTGTATGTACTGTACTTAGACCTTCATCGTTACTCCTTTGTAAAAAAAAGGTCTGGGGATGCAAATGGGGCAGTGGAAAATTCAGCAGCAGATAGGCAAATGCTTTAGTCTCTGTTCCAGTTTGCCTCAAGAACCAATACCACTGTTTTAGGTTTTGGAAACATGCTGAGGTCATTTTAGCACTCACAGTAAAATTTTACTAAAACTGGCAATCCTCTTAAGCTTGTGGATCACAAAACATGTTCATTCGACTATCATGGGTCAAACAACCCAAACAGCTAATGACTGATTGCATCTTTGCAGTAAAGAAGCAGTAGCATCCTGACAATAGCACATTTTCCTCTCATGACATCATGTGTACTTTAAAGAGAGACAATGTAAATCCAAAGAAGACATAAAAAAGTCTTCCTTTTACAAAGGAAAAGTTGAACTCATAAGCAATAAAATGTATCCACACTTAATTCAATACCCTAAGCTGTTTGGCTGCTACAGCCTTACCTGGCCAAGTATAACCACTAGCTTTTGGTTGCTAAATGTGTAGTTAACTAACATATAGCAATAGATCAACATTTTTTAATTTCAGTTAATATGCTTATTTGCGCTCTTGTGGAGAGTTGGAAGAGGAGATAGATAACACTGCTAATTATGAAGCTACAGCCAGCAGCCGATTAGCTTAGCTTGGCATAAAGACTGGAAGCAGGGGTAAACAGTTCGACAGCTTGACTGTCCAAAGGTATC
The DNA here is from genome assembly GCF_021292245.1 of Micropterus dolomieu. Classification (NCBI taxonomy): domain Eukaryota; kingdom Metazoa; phylum Chordata; class Actinopteri; order Centrarchiformes; family Centrarchidae; genus Micropterus; species Micropterus dolomieu. The sequence continues at coordinate 21,216,251 of NC_060155.1, forward strand.
AAAATCTGTATGCCAATACCTCTTCTCATCTAACTCTCGACAAGAAAGGGAATAAGCATTTTTTCCAAGAAAAAAAAAGTTAACTTGCTAACATTAGCAATGTGAATAAGTGCATTTGTCAAATGAATTATTCCTTTTGCTAGATATTGCTCTATGATCGACATTACTGAACCAGTTACTGACTTAAGAATCTTTTCCTCTTTTGCTACTGTTAAACTATGTTTTATCATACTATCATCCTTTAATTCTCACTTGTGACAGCTGTTTGAAGATGGTCTCACCTTATGGTACAATCAAATTAAACTCAGTGTGTTGTTTGGTTTCATAAATATTTCAGCTTCTGTCATTGAACATGTCTAAAAATGAGAAATTGTCGATGCAGAGGATTTTTAATATCCACGTTTCTTTCTCCAGTTAACACATCTAAATGTAATTTATTCCTTGGTGTTGTCATATAAGGACATCTAGCAAGTAATTCTTACATGACTGACATGACTTTAATGATGTCGTTGTTTCCATTTTTTAGCTTCTTGCCATTGTTTGATCTTTGACAATGGAGGCAGAAAGGAAATAGCTACAGGGGGAAACAGAGAGGGGGATGACATGAAATAAAAGTCGCCCACCGGAACCAAATCAGGGACACTGTGGTTATGTGGTATGTGACTTAGACAACTATGCCACCCCAGTGTTTCCATTTTAGATAGAACTGAAGCTTGTAGACACAGAACTTATAAGGCCACCTCTATGTCATATAGACCAAATAAGATATCAGTGGCTTAAAGCTCTAGCATAATATCAGGAAATCTTTATCGAAACAATTTTTATTGCAGATATTAAAAGATCTAGATCTAACTTATTTGTCAACATCAGTGAGTGAAATTACTAACACTCTCAATTTTTCCTCAGTGTTGTGAGCCGTCTCATTGGAGCTTCGCTTCGTCCCACAGTAAAGTAAGTAACTTCCTGCTTCTATGATGACAGGAAGCTGTGACAAAACAAAAGCTTTCACCCATCATCTGGACTTTCCTCTGGACTTTTAAAGAGTTTTCAAAAGAGAATGTGATCATTCCTTTAGTTCATTGCCAAAGATGACAACACTGATCTGATCTGAATGGAAACTGTTGAGATCTAGGTCTGTTTTTTACGACTAAACAAAACTTTATGCAAAAGAAACCTTTCAGTCAGGTTTAACAGGTTGTCACAGTCCTCAAGCTGTCCTTAATAATCTGCTTTTATCATGTAAAAGTTGACAACCTCCAAATTATTGTGAATTAAAGCCATTAGAATTTCCAACACTTGCCCTTTTGGACATTTAAGAAATACTGTACACTGTGGCAGTCAGCAATGGATACTATTTTCATCACTGAATGTCTGAAAAGCTCATCAATTATGCAAGTTCCTGATCCTCATACATGATGTAGAATGTATAGAAACTCTCATATTTACAATCTGTTATCCATTCTTGTTGATATTTGGAGTTGTTTATAATAGCTTCCTTGGCCCTGGAGAGGGATCAAAACTGCTTCTGTCAGCTTATGAACACTTCAAAATGAGTGCACATACCTGCAAAAAAACCTGGAAACATGCTTTCCTTACACCTTGTGTGGACTAATGTACTGTAATTCTCTCTACTCAGACAATGGTAAATGTTCCACAGTTAGTCGAAAATACAGTTGTTGGGTTGAGATTGCTCTAACTTTTGCATCCATTAGTAGTTACCTGCAATTCTTAGGATCAATTTGAAGCTTTTAGTGTACAATTTTCAAGAAGATATTGCCATCCTTACACTCAAAACTGCAAAAACCCACCTGTTGAGATTAACCCTGAGACATCTGTTAAACTCAGATTCAAGGTGAGCACAGAAAAACTTTCCCCTTTAGCACATTAATTTGAAAACATCCTTCCAATGTCAAACTCTGCACATACATCATTCTGCACTGTGAAGCTCAACCATCTAAGAGAAAGAACAACAAGCACCACACATTTTCTGATTTGAGTTGGACATTAAGTTTCTTTTTTTCTTTATTTCCACAGGATTTTAACACTTTTTCTTTTCATGTTGCAACCTTTCATTTTACTTTATCCTGATTTATTTGATCTACTGGCATTTTATTTCAGTGCCATCCTGCTTTTCTGCCTGAATCTGCCATTGTATTGTTGAACACCATCAGAACCTCAAGGTCTCAAGTTCAATGTGTTCATGAATGTAAACAACTTTTGCAAGAAATGTACAGAACATGCAAGTAGGAGTAAATGTATGTCCCAAAATGGAATGGCCCTTTAAAGGTACAATGTGTAGAATTTGGCCAACATTTTAGTTTAAACCATTAGAAAAATGAACGTATAGAAGTAGAAGTAACCGTTCTAATATCATGTCAAAGACATCTATGTTTTGTGTTGAAATACCACTTGTGCTGGTTAGTGCACAGAGACATGTAATGAATGAAAATGTAGGCTACATAACCTTAAAACATACCCAAATAAAGTGTTTAAATGAACTTACTGAACCACCTTTTGAACCACTGGTTAGTACTGTTTTGTCACATGCTTTACAGGAAATGTTTTGTGTTAGAACGCAGCTGTTGATGGCTTGCTGTGGTGACATCAGCTCTTATCTCAGACAATTTCTTTATCGGTTGCAACACCCGTCTGTGAGTTTCCTCCATCAACTGTTGTCAGTCTGAGAATTACAACCTTGTGCAGTTTCTTTCATTTTTATGTCTTCTTCACTTCCTGCAAGCAATATGTACTGCACTTATGGTGGGGTAGACGTTGCTATGCATCATAACCACGGTTGCAGATTAAACATGTGGTTTGTCAAAAGCCTTTTTTTTTTATTGCAGTACCCAATGCGCTTAACCCTTCTGCCACAAAGGGGTGAGTACAACCAGAGTTGTCTAAACTAGAGGAAGTTGTGGTGACCTATCTGCACAACACAGAATGTTGTACAACACCTCTTAAAATAAATCCCCCATACAAGTCCACCTACACAAACAGAACTAAATGTTCGTCTAACACCCTGCAGTCACATGGAGAAACCAACTACTTCCACTTTCCAAACACAAAAAACACAATGAAAATGTTAAAGTGCAAAAGGGAACAGTGACTGTAGGATTTTATGCTCTATGTCCGTCTGTAAAAGTCTGAAAGTTGGTTGCCTTGGAACCCTGCTTTATTGTGCTCTTTTGAATTTGCATGCTTTTTACATAGATGATAATGTAAGTTTCACCATGTCCTAACTTGAAATAACAAACAAGAAAAAAACAGATGAAATGGCAAATACTATCTACTACTGTATAGAACCACCTAAAACTCTGCATGACACAACCTGCACTAATCTTCCTTTCAGGGGAGATTTATATTACCTTAGATTCCCATCACATCTAATTCAAAGTGGTGATTTGAATCCTCTATCTGACTTTTTCATGATGAATGAACTCGCCTGGCAACATGAAACCAACTGAATTGCCACCAGAGGTGCACCCCCCTGTGACTAACATTTCAGACAAATTTAACTCCAGTCAGAGTCGATTCATACAGTTCCTCTTAACGTTATGCTCAAACTTGTACAAGCTTATTCTGACTGCAGCTGAGATGTTGCAGACAAAGTGAGAGGAAGTGTGAACCACCTTTTCCCTTTTTAGTCTTGGTTACTTCTGTCTTCTTGTTAACTGAATGATGTTGCTTGAAGGACTTTGTTGCCATCTAGTGTATTTTACCAATGATAATATTACAGTGTACAGGCAAGTCTTCTTTGACAACAAACAAATGTGATTTGCATTACATTCAAAAGGACCACACCCAAATGTCATTAGGTGGATATATTTAGTTAGTTTGTTTGATAGAAAACATAAAACCAAGACAGATGTTACATACAATACACTCACATATTTATTTTCACATGAAAGTTGAATTTGTCAGAGCAAATTAGGATTTATATTTGCATGATCAATTAGATAAAAGTGTTGATAATACTTTACAATAAAGGAATTCTTTTTATTATTAACCTCATAGGGTGAAGGAGAGAAAATAGTTAATCATAGAAGAATTATGTGCACAGTCTCTTTTTACCTTAACATAATTAAAGAGATAAAGCATAATACAAGCCATATATTTTCTTTAGCTGTCTACTGAATTACACAGGCTGAGAAAAGCTATTTCTGCTACACTCAGTATCTGGACTGTATGGCATGAACCCGTGCTGAAATCAAAGAGTGCAACAACAGATCTGAGTTGGAGAGAAGAGTTTGCGAGCCTCCGTCTGAGAGGCTGTCAGTTTTGACAGTCACCTTGAATGTGTTCTCCTCAGGAGTCCCTGATACACGTCAGATTTTAGGAACCGCGGGTAGCAATCCCTGGCCATCAGACTGTAGATGAGCTTCTGCGCTGTATCAAATGAAGTCAGGGTCGGCTGGGAGATGTTCTTTGTTATGTTTTCTCTAGTACCGCAATCTATGTTGATCTGGAATCAAACAACATTGCCCAGGGGCGTCTTGAAGGAAGTCTTTTCAGCATTTTTACTATAATGTTCTGGGGTGTAAATTTCTACAGTTTTACAACCATAAAGCACACAAATACACAGCTTTATAGCAATAACTATATTACTATTATCCTACTAAATTCAGATCACAATCAATGACCCTCTTGGTTCATATTTGCATTTTTGCAATTTTTAAAAAATCCTGTCTGGTTTTCAGCTTGCAGTCGTTTACCTGTTTGGGCGCTTCTGTTTGGACAAACTCTGAGTAGATCCTGTTCGCAGAGGAGATCATCTCTGGGACCGTCTTGATTTTTTTGTACTCCTCACAGGCGAGCCAAAACAGTATGTTCTCCTCACTGTACTCGGACTTCAGGAATTCCCGGAAAGCTATCTGTCCAGCTGGAAATCACAAATCACAGTAAGCAGGCAGCAAGTGTATACGAAATCCAATATATGTACAATCGGAAAAATACTCTCACCTTTACAACTGAGGACTTTGTCCACAGACTCACTCCAAGTCTCAACATCCTCCAGTGGATCTTTGGGAAAGCAACACAATCTACCCTTGAAAAGAGCATCAAGATCTATCACTAGCCAAGTTATCTGTGAACTCCACAGCACATACCACCTGAAAACCACACTGGCAGGCCAAATTATTAATCATTTATAGTGAGTAATAAGATGCCTCCTAAACATTCAGTTTAATGCCTTGAGCCTGACAGCAACCTCCCATTACTACAAGCTCCTTCAGAAATAAAGGCACATTGCAAGGTATGACTTACAGTGAGTGAAAACCTCCTTGGTATTTTCCACATGGCTGCCGTAAGCTGTTGCCTGCTGAAAATGGTAAAGGCCCAATAATCAAATATGCAGTAACTCACTTTATCGCCATCTCCTCGTCCTCTACGAAGGGAGACAGAGATAAGATCCTGCCAGACTGAAGATGGGGTTGTGATTGTTTGGAAATGAGGGAGTCAAGTGACTGAACAAATCTAAATGACCCCCCCTAAGATGAATGGAACTTATGGAAATCTGTATGCAAAGTTGTTGTTGGGAGAGAAAGGGCATCCTTCCATGTCTGTCACACCTCGAGGAGAAGAGAGCTCGGCCGTGATTTGAGCTGACTGCACCTGTTGTCCAACACAGTGACCATCACTGAATGTGACAATATGAGTGTGGCAGGATGGTGAAAGGTGAAAACTTTATGTTTTCATCACTCATTAAGAACTATAATCCAGTTCTTTAGTATAATATAGTAGTTGTATAATAAGGAATATGATAACATAATGGCCTGCTGTGGTCGAGCACTATATGTCAAAGATTTCATAAGATTTAACTAAAGCAATGAGCAATGGTCCGGAAGTACCAGGAAAGATCCTGACCATAAACAAATAGCCATAAACAAATTCATTAAGGAAAAGGCCCATCATCCTGCCATTTGCTTATCAGCAGGGTTTCTGAAAAAGCATAAACAAGCACTGATTTATTAATATGCCTCATACGACACCTTTAGTTGATGTAAGTGATGTGGACAGACATTTTGCTTGTTTGTAGATTGATTAAGGTCTGCTACAAATCTGCACCGACTTTTGAAAACAGAAAAGTAAAGTCCTGAAAAATCACAATAGCAACACTATTAAATAAATTAGGTTTTCATTATTGAATGACGTAGTTTGGCTGACATGAAGAGCCCACGTTTGCTTGATTTTCAAGCACTTCTTTTTTATAAAGCGCCAAGTCAGATATGCTTTCATACATGCATTTATGTGGAATTAGTCATAGTGTTGTTTCAAACTAAATGCACTAGCATGCTCGCAATGACAATGTCAATGTGTTTAGCAGGTATAAAGTTAACAGGGTTCACCATTTCAGTCTGGTGTTAGCTTGCTTATATTTGGTAAACAAAACACAAGGTACAGCTGAAGATGATGGGATTGTAATTAGTACAAAATTTTAATTTTGACCTGGTGATTTGATACATGAAATATTAAGAGGTCACATAGGTTAATACAGTTCATTCTGGGGCAACATGGATGTCAGCATCAAATTTCATACCAATTCATTCACTGAAAATGATAAAAGTCAACCTCATAGTGGCGCTAGAGGAAAAAGTCAAGAGGGATCACCAAAGTCAGCAGGATATATCGTCTAGAATCATCAATGTTTGTAAAACATTTTGTGTCAATCCATCATATCATGACATCATCCATTTCAAGCAGATGTTGAGTTAAATGTCTCAGTTTGCATGAAAACTTTGACCTGTTGGTGGCAGTAGAGGAAAAGTCAGAGGTTCATCCTCTGGGGACATGAATATCTTTAGTAATAGTTTCCAAGACGTCACAAAAAATGGCAACCTACAATTGGCGCTACAGGAAAAGTCAGCAAATTGTCATGGAGCCATGAATTTTCGAAAAGAACTGTATGTCAATCAATCCAGTATTTGCTGAAATATTTCAGTCAAAGTGGTGGATCGACCTTTACCGTCATTGAGCCATAATGCTAGCAAGAAATCAGGTAAAGAATTCAGAAAAACTACCACTGCAACTTAATCAGCAGTAGTATTCACAGTATATGTCTAGTGTGTATTTTCATCAATAGATGTTTGATTTAGGTGGTTTAGACCTTACTAAAATACTTTATTAAGATAAAACAGAATGTGTGAAAGATTTCCACTGCAAAGCAGCAGAGAATAGCATTGCACAGTACCATGATCATTAGCTTTATGTGACTGTCCTCAGCTCCTTTGGGTCTGTTGGTTGTATACAGGTCATGCCATACAGTGAATCATAATAAATGTATGGCCAGTGCATTTTATCCCGCCCTGACCTTCCTGACCACTGGTGGGATTTCATGGGCACAAAAACAAACCAAGAATGTAAATCACAGCAGGTGATGGAAAACACCCGGGCTGCCCCTATTTGCATGTGTGTAGACTCACCAGGTCAAGGAATTTGTTTTTCAAAAAAGGCACTGCCAGGGAAGATATGAGCACTGTAGTGAGGTGTGTTGTCTTTGTGTGTTCACTGCAGAGTATCCAACATGTTTTGTCTTGTTGTGATTTGGCCTTTCATGTTCTTAAATCAAAAGTCATTCTGACTGGTCAGTGTTACCATCGAAGGACAAGCTGGATTCCTCTGAACAACCCTGAAGATTTTTTGTTTTCACACTCACAAATCAATGTGCTGTGTCTCACCAGTGATGCAGCTACGCACTTCCACTGTGGTTTCATACCAAGTTGCAATTTGTTTCATCTTACACAGGGTGGCACTCAAGTCCTCTCCAGCCCACCATCTTTATGACAGCTTTGAATTTGTACTTCTCTTTGCTGTTGGTCCTGCTTGCTTCATTCATTCATACAAGGTTTTGACCCTTCTCCTGAAGCTGCTCAAGACCCAGACTGCAGGGTGGGGGTTAATGTAAGCTGCAGGTGTAACCGAAAAACCTATTTAAACTACATTTCGAACCCCTGAAAGTAATTCAGTAAGCATGCATTTGACTTAATTAGAAAGTGTCTCAATGCGTATCATTAAAACAGTGAGCAGCAGGGATCCTGAAGTGACCTTCCTTTCTTTTTTAACCTGCTTTCACCATTTCAGCATGGCCCTTAAATAATATTTCAAACCAAATAAAAAATGAAAGAAAAAGTGTAGGCATCTCCTCAACCTCGTTGGAAAACACAAGGAGAATCAATTTCAGAAATCTGCTGCATTTTATATTACCTCTTCACAAACTTTCTTTCTCGTTCCAGTGCAGCTTACATACAGCACATTTTCGTCACAGAATTGGTTTCAATGATATTAAAACCTAGGCCTTTAACCGGCAGCGATTGTTCTTAAGAGTTGACTGCCTCCGCAAACTTGCCACCTATTCATTGGTGAACATGTAGCCACTTTTAGTATAGAGGAAAGTTGTCCATCAGGCATTCAACTGTATCTTTTTTTTCTCCACATAAACAGGTGCCTCTCAATATGCTCCCAACACTTCAGTTGAAGTGCGGTGTTTAGAAAAGAAAGTCTCACCTTGAGAATTTCAAACTGAACACGACCTTCTGTTTTCAGTCACACTGAAATTTATTTAGGTCTGTCAATATCGTTGTAGGCCAACAGTGTCAGGTGCAAACGGATTTGCAAGGAGAAAATTGCACAACTCAATATCTGAGCCTGGGAGTCAGGAAATCTATTACTAAATTTGGCTCACTTAAAGTTAGATAAAAGATTCTGAGATGGGACAAACTGGCTTTTAAAATGGGAACATGTGGTGTAAAAGTTTGGATACCAGAGCCCAAGGGTGCAAAACTACTGACAGACTTTGGCTTAGATTGAGGAATCTTTTAAAAAGAAACCCATTTATTTGAGAAAATCTCCCTAAAACTTCACTATTAGACACCTTACAATAAATCTTTTTGATTTAAACTCCTCTTATTCTGGCGTTCATCTAGTTTTATAAGCCTCATATCTCCAGGCAAACTGCTTTTTTACTCTTTGTTTCCCTTCAGAGGTTCTACAATACATCTTTAACTTGTGGATGCTTTCAGAGGCTTTTAGCGCAGACTGAGTCACAAATTTAAATACCAATGGGAAAAAACAAGAAATCTGCCAGCCAATTCTTAGTGGCCAACTAATCTTAAGCTATGAATTTGGCAGGCCGGCTGAGCTCTTACCTTTGTTAACACATCATTACACTTTCCCTCTCTTCTCCGACTATTTGTGTGAGAAGACAGCAGGAACTGCTGTATATGCATGCCGTTGCCGTCTAGATGCATGCATAATTAATGTAAACTGTGAGGTATTCCATGCAGGTTTTTGTAAAATGACAGTAACTTGGGGTAAGATGGACATTATCCCTCTGGGGATAATAGAAACCCTGACATCTGTAAATGAACTAATCCAGCTCTTATATAGAGTTACATGTATGTACTGATATCTATTTTTTATGCCATAGTGTTTGGGACAAACTCAGTGGGATCCATTTGGAATTAATATGAATTTGTCTTTTACTCAGAAGCATAGCTTGTGCATACATATACAGTAACATGAATAATTCTGTGTTTGAGTGGTGGGAGTTGATAAGGTCTATTAATTTTTCAGTGATTTAGAATAGAGAGCTACACACAATCACAATTTTCCCCACTAGTGTAATATGCACACATTATGGTTCCATTTGTCACATTTAGACGTGGTCATTCAAACTAATTAATGACACTAAAGGCCATATTAAAACTTCTTTTATAAGAAAGTGTTTATTTGAGTTACTCCACGTATTATAGTATATACATTTTACAACAGCAAGGCAACACATGTGATCATAGTAATACATAAGTTATATTAGATGGTAGCAAATTGAAAAACAGCAATCATAATTAGTATTCAAATAAGATATTTGCATCTGTGTGTGTAATTGGGATGCATTTTATTAACAGAAATGAGAGCTATATCCCTCATTAAAAGATTTCAGTGCTTTGCAGTCACAGTGGCTACAGGCTTTCGCTGTAAGTTAGTCTGGATGGGGTTGGACAGAGGCAGGGATAAAATCCTGAATCCATTTTAATGAGATACGGTCAAATTAGCTTGTACGCCATATCAACTGTATTAATGTTGTATAAGGTGCTATTGTTGGATTGGAAGACAAAGCACTTGAAGCATAATGTGTCTGAAGTCAGGAGAGTGGCCTCAGTGTGGCTGTCTGCATGGCTGGCTGAATACTGTCAGTAGCATTAAGGCACTTCAGCTGAGATTCTGTCCCCAACCAACCCATTGTCATTCAAGTTTCGCAAGATTTGAGAAAATATAAAAACACCAATTAAGGTTCAAACCCACAAGCAGTGCAGTGCCTCTTGTTCCAAAAGTCCTGCAGAATACTCTGGTTTTATACCATGGCCACAGAGATTACTCAGTTCCGATTGGCCAGAGGGTGTCCATTATTTTCAGATAACCACATGCCTCTGACATAGTGGCCTCTATTTCAAAACTTCTTCTTCTTATAGCTGAAAGGCTAATGGTGACAGCAGTTATCCAGGTGTCTAGTATAAAGGAATTGTTCAACATCTTGAGCAATACGCTGATTAACTTTCTTGCCCAGAAGATGAAGAAGATGAGAAGATTGATACCACTCACATGTTTGCATGGTAGATGCAAAGCTATCGCTAGCTAAACTTAACATAAAGATGTGAAACAAGGGAAAACAGCTAGCTGAACTTCCACGAGTTCCTTGTCACTGTGAGAGACCAGTGAAGACTCCAGGACGTTACTGCTCCAAGAAATAGTCCGGAACATATCTCTTGTAACGTGTCATTTTTTCTCTTCATCTATTGCACAGATTTAACTAAAAAGACATAACATGTTAATTAGTGATCTTTAGAGGTGCTGGTACGTAGGTTGTGTTACCACTGTACAGATCCAGGCTAGTCACTTCCCTCTGTTTCCAGTCTTTATGCTAAAATAATCTAACCAGCTGTTGGCTGCATATTTACCATAGACACTCTCGGCACAAAAGCGTATTTCCTAAAATGTCGTAATATTCCTTTCAATTGTTATTGCTGGCAAGTTGCCATGGAGTGACCCCTGTGGTTATAAAAAATGACAATGCAGAAGCAAACCTGTGGATAATAAGCCTCCGCACCACACCTTACATTACAACAATTGTGCTGCAATTCATGGATTATTAGTATGCTCTTACACCTGCAATGTTACAACTACCAGGCCGAAGGTTCAGTTGTGGCTTCGCCTCTGTCATTGAATACACAGGAACGTGACCTTCTGCGAAACATGGTGGACCCCGGGCCTTTCCTCCTGGTGAGACGCAGATAAATGTCAGAGTGGAGGAACCTGGGGTAGGAGTCCTTTTTCATCAGGCTGTAGACTTTCATCTGGGCTGCTTCAAAACAGCTCTTTGTGGGCTGTGCTATACTCTTCTGGATGGCCATCTTGGTGTTGTAATCAATGTTGACCTGAGTGAAAGGAAATTAGGACATAATGAAAAACCATGCAGAACAACAGTTATTATTTAAATCTATACCAAAGAAAAGCCATATATAATGGTGCACACTTTTTGCATTCATTTACATTTGGATCTCTCAACAAATCACACAAGCTGGTTTATGTTTTTGTATTACTGCAGTGTGCAGAGAAAAACTAATCTTTTATATTTACACATACATTCATCTTAGACTGAAAGTGTGTGGGTGACGTTCTACTCAGCTCTGCAGAAGAATGTCAAAACCTCAAACCAAACACCAAACTCTTAACGGTCAGGTCTGCTACAAGCCCTGAAAGGATATCGCGTGGTGGTCACATCATCTTTGCAAAGGGAATGGAAACCTTTAAAAGCAACTGTCTCCCACAGAAATAAGCTGACCTGCTTTGCAGTGGGGCATGCACTAGATGCATGACCTCAGCGAGCTGCTGCTCCTAACTATTGTTCACAAAGGTCAACCTGCTGCAGGCTCATGACTATGCAGTGCTTTAGAATTCGCCCACTGTTATTTTTATTACGACTTAAATATTTTAAACCTCCAACAGCCCTCAGTGACAAATAAGTAAAAGAAAGTGCTAAACCTCACGAGTTGCTTGACCACCTCCACTTATTTTGCAGCATTACACCCATGCAGTTTATGATAACTAAACACGTATGCATGTTCAACTTACTTTGTTCATATGTGTTGTGTGTGAAGCACATTGAGGTTAAATTGTATGAAATGTGCTACATATAAATAAATTCACTTGTCTTGACATACCTCTTTTGGGGCTTCCGATTCAATAAAAACTGTATATATACATCTGGCTTTGGACAGCAGCTTTGTCTCTGAATCAATGGTCTTGTATTCTTCACATGCCAACCAGAACTCAATGTTTTCCTCACTGAACTCTGTCCTGAGGAACTGCGAGAAGGTTTCCACCCCATCTGATGTGGCGAAACAGAGACAAACTATTAGTTATTAGAGTGAGACTTTACAAAAGCAGACAACTGTTCCAAACCAAATCAGTATTTTCTGAGCTTGTTGGGCAAATGAAGCTCACATTTAATTGCAGCAGGATGTGTTAAGGAGGTAGAGACTTTATATAATTTCCTCACCAAATAGTCACTAAAACATTTAAATTATATAGAAACCTTTAATAGCTTAAATATTTGTTGACAATATTATTATCTTCATTATATAGCAATGACTATATTAACCATTCCCAAATGAAGAAATATGGTGGTTTACAGTTTTTCACTGTGACACTAAAGGGCAGCTTATGTGATTATGAGGAAGTTGCACGCTTTCTGTATTACTATCTGCACTAACAAACGTTAAAAGATGTAGTGAAACTCTCGCTGCTCTCTCCATTAACTATTTATTGCCTCTAGCACTCCTTAACAGTTCAAATTCAAATGGAGCAAATTGTTTGACAGTAGAAGAAATAGTTTTGGACAGCAATTCAAAACAACTTTTTGGAGAAGTTTTGGGCATTAATCTGACCTGAGTGCTTTAGCAGTTCTTCAAAGGAGTCGCTCCATTGCAAAGCTGCCTCTGGTGAGATGCTGCAAAGAAATCAGAGATGCGGTCAGCTCTTCCCTAATGATGCAGCAAAAAATGTTTTGGATTGGATCATGAGACATCTAGATGCCATGTTTCTATATGTGTGCAATGAGTCATGGAGGGTGCTGGAAACAGAAGGTTAATAATGAACAATACTTGTCAAAAACAACATCGCCTGTATATGAAATTAATGGATTTTGCCTCACTTGCTGGGTGTCGTATTTGTCTTTTTATGGGGACTGACGTTTTCATGAGAACCTGATTTGGTGAGAAAAAGGCTTAGTCGGCTCTTCCTCTCCTTGTCTTTCTGTCTGCAAACGAAGGAGAAAACATATTAAGTTCCACAAACTGTCTCTATGTGCAACTGTGCCATTGTTCAGCAAATCAGCAACTTATCAGAGAATTACTCCTTACAGACACATTTCTGAAGTGACTTATACGGCACACTATTGCAATCGCAATACCAGTCACATATGCACACATTTTTTAACAAAAAGACAGCAGAGAATCATCATGGAGGACAAAAAGTCTAATAGCTTTACGTAGCTTCAGCTGTAGTAGCTTTCAATTACACTCAGACAAGGTACTATAAAGAAACATCACATCTTTAATGTAATGGCGTCATGTTGCTCTTGAGTAAAAATACTTTTCTACAGAAAGGAACTGTTGCATAATTTCTTTTCTACTTTTTTTCTTGTAAAATTGGCACTACTCAGATTTACTCTAAAGTCCACTAAAGTACAATATGAAATTACTCATTCCCAAATCAAGTAAACATATGAAAATAGCTGCGGTTCACACACCAACCTGCTAGTATCGTCCTTCATTTTTGGTGCCTGCAAGTCTTCTGGACCAAGCATTTTGAAATATGCTTCCTCCTTTGGGGCCATGTAGTTGAATTGAGGAAATAGAAAAAGAAGCGTCTCCATGCTGTTCTGTCTGTATCTGGCGTGCGAAGCGGCAGGCCACAAATAGCTCTCTGAACATTGTTTAACCCATCACTCGATGAACCACCTCATCTTTTATAAACCCTGCTCGCATTTCATTTCCCATACCTTTTGCTCTGCTTCCTGTAATGGTGCAACCACTTACTGCTAACAGCTCCATCAGTGATACAGAAATCCCCGTGGGTTCAACATCCTGTCAACTGTTTACTAAGAAATTTAAAAAGGACAGCTGGCTACACTCATTCATGCACATGTTTTTTTTGTTTGTTTGTTTGTTTGTTTGTTTTTGCTTGAGGTAATATCTTGTCTTGATTTTTGGGACACTTTTTAGCTTGTTCTGACACATTGTACTGAAGCTATTATGACCTAATAAACCAGGTAACATACAAACAACTGGTGTCAGAATTTTGATAGATTCTGTGGTCTTTATACACTCATTGCTGCAGTGGGATCATATCGTTGACCTTGTTGTGTGGCTTGTATCAAGCTTGTTGATGAAAGTCTTTTTTGAATGTGAGATTGTGGGCATTATAAGAGAGATCGGGCTTATTCTGTGATTCCACTTGCACCACCAGCAAGGCCAGACACTGCAGAGATGGAAAGAATGAAATGTAATGAATAATAAAATGGGCTTAGCTCTTTCCAGAACATCAGAGCCTTAATGGAGAAAGACAAACTCGCTGTGGCACAGTGGAAAGCAGCAGGGAATGGGTGTGTTCTGGGGCAGAAGAAGACAAATGTGATGTCTCTGTTAGAGACCAAAACTATAAACTTTAAAGATACCAGTCGAAAACCTTTAGATGTTTCTTTAGTTCTCACAACAAAAAAACTAATTGCAAGAAAAAGCAGAAAGTGACTATAAGGAACGGGTCACAGTACACAATCACCTGTTCCTTAAAGTCCAAAAAAACTCAACAATGTGTTTTTCTCATTGTTGCGTCACTTGGATGTTTGACCTGCACTGTGCAGAATGATGTAGTTATGATACTACAAAGCTGTTTTCCCTAAATTTAAATCTGAGTTTTAAGTCATGTACGTATTGGTGTGATTTGCTGGTTTGGAAGACGGTCCTGGTCCAGTATATGCAACTTACACAAATGTGATGTGGAAACTTGAAGTCTGCAGTCCAAAGACACTGATTATCAAGATCATGAAACTGTAAATAATACTTTTTAGTTTCAATGCGTTTTACATGTTAAGCTTTGCATTTGGAGAAACTGTAGACCCAAACAAACATATAGGGCTAAAGACCACATCAGATGGGCTAAACATAGTCACATGGATTTGTCATGGATATGGAAAGAATTAAGTTTTTAGCTGTCACATACTCACAGCACAGGCACCGGCCTCACATATGGTTAGTATTTCTAGCAACATCAGACAGTAAGGCGGTCAAAGTCACGCATATACAGCAAGGTGAAAATTCACTTTACTTTTCATACACCAATGTAACTTCAGGCTAAGTCAAAGCCTTTCTCTATCCTCACATTAAAAACAACACCCATTGATTAAAAGAGACTATACTGAAAATGCATGTATGCAGCCACAGCCCAGTGGGCCGATAAACGGAAGCTGCAGTATCCCTTCCCTTCAGGTAAACAGGAGGGCTGCTGAATCACTGAAACCAAATTAAATAGGAGTCATTTAGCTTCGCTGTATGTATTTGCCTCTTGTCAACATACGAAATGAGAGGACCAACAGAATCAATACACACACAGAGCCAAGAAGGTTCTCCCGCCAGCTGGGCACAAAAGATTAGGATTGTGTTATTTGATCATTTTGAAACAATATTCCCATTTACAGCTTTAATGATGTAACTGTTTTAGCACCAGGTCTTTGTGGTTGGTTCTCAAATCAGTGAGATTATACATTGCTAGCAAAGCCTGCCATGGAAGAAGTTTGTCTAAAAGCAATTTAATTCAGGGACAAAGACTTTGTCTGAAATGTTACTGAGCGAAGCCATACATAGTGTCTGCACACTAATATGAAATCACGTGATCTCTAGTTGATGTGTGGTTAACTTCACATGGGGCATTGCATGAATGTCCTCATTTTATATCTGTGTTGTGGCATCACTAAATAGAACTCTACATATGTGGATAATGCTAATATGCAAATATAGCTTTATGTGCTTTGCTGTTGTTTGGTGAAAGGGGAAGTGAAGAAGTTGAAACTGCAAACTGCTGACGTGGGTGAAAGGGGAAGGCGGGGTGTTGTTACTTCCTGTCTGAACATCTGTTCACGTAAGACTACTCTGCCTGTCTGCACATTCAGACAAGACAGACAAAAAACAATTAAATTGAAAACGTATGAGAGTGTTACAGACTGCATGGAACCAGTAAGACAACACACAGACACACACAGACAACCCCCCCCCCCAAACCCCTCCACACACACACACACACGCAGAAAACCACAAACAAACAACAAATATATAATGTACATAATTTGCAAGTTCCATTTGTGTTCCTGCAGTCAAATGCCACGTGAACAATGTGCTTCAGTGGGATTGCTTTCATCTAAAAATGGGACACTGCAAGTGTGATGAAGAGAAAGACATTTGGGTGCTCAGCGGAGAGGCTGGGCATCGATAAGGCCTTGATCTTTCCCGAGAGGGTACATTATGTCAAACCAGGACGGACGACTAAAGAACTTCTTTTCATCATCGGCCATATTAAACATTCTATTTAATGACATCAGCTTAGAATTATTATAAGCTTCTATCCCATTTTTGATATCACAATTGTGTCATTCATTCATTAAATGATAAAAAAAAGAAAGAATAAGTTTTATCTGAGAAAATGTACATCAGCTGGAAAATTTATCATTCACCCATGCGCACCTATGGATTGCACCACGACTATGGGCAGAAGTGCAGTGATTGGACCGAACAGGCAGGGTGTGTTTAGCACCTGTAACTTAAATTAAAAATGGTAATTATGTTTAGGCATAAGGATCAATCTGATCTAGGAGCTGTAATTGTTTGGTGCGGTTAAAGTCAGGATGAGAGGGACACTATTATGGTAGATGAGTATTTTTGTGCAGAAGAGCAGAGTTCATGTCCTGGGCCATCACAGAACTAAATTGAGTGTCAATCAACCACAATCGTCTCCTATCCTTAACCACACCTTGACATATTTTTTTGCCATAACCAAAATCTTTCTGCAACCTTAACCATCCCTTGGTTGCCATGTGCAGATATTGTAAAAAGGGAGATTTAAAAAAATCTTGGCATTGAATTAAACAAGAGTTGCAGAATTATCCATTGACAAAGGTAATATAGCTGGGGACTGAGAAGGAAGCAAAGCCTGTGAGCTGGTTCAGGCAGTAAATCAACCTTTATTTGCAATTCTCTACCACTCCCACCTAATATGTATTTTAATATTAATTACCTGCTCTCATTGAACTCAGCTTACAGAGAGGAGTATCATGGTTGTTGCCCCGTGCATTTTGCCCACCACTGCAGCAAACCATGTTTAATACCCAGTTGTGGTGCTTTTCAGCTTTGGGCTTAGAGTTGTGCAGATGGTGTTGCTGCACTAATGACTCCTGCTGGGTGGTTGGGTTGTTTGTGCAGTGAATGTAAAACAAAAAGCAGCATATTATATGTAAAGTGATGGGCATTACTGGGCATGGACACACAAGCGGTCCATATGAGGCGTGGGATTTCTTCACATGGACCCCCACTTGGAGCTCTCCTTGGCTCCATTAGCCACCCAAATGTGCAGACTGTTATGGAGCTACTCTATGTTGGAGTCAGTGGACAAATGGGACCAACGTAGACATGTTGGCTAAGTATTGTAACTTGATCTATATAATAATTACAATCAGAAAATAGTAACTTATGGAAAGGTTCAGTATTGTTTTCCATTACTGAAAATATGATCTCTATTAAAGTTTATTTTTCTACTTTCATCTATCATTTCATATCAATAATTTGTAGTAAGGGTTGACTCTCTGTTAACTCTGTTAACAGTTGAAATTAATATACAGTGAGCTGTCTTGAAGGATTCAGTCTGCTCAAGTACACTGTACGTGTAAAATGTTTCACGCTTTTTCAAGTTTTCACAGGTTTGGCTGGTTCACAGCTTTGCGTTCAGCCGTGGGATCTCCCTCATTAGACTTTACAAGAAGGCTAAGAGCTTGCAGGAAATGAGTTTCACATTTAGCTGATGTGTCTGAGAAGTAGTCAGCAGAGACTATACACAGCAACATGGCGCCTAATCGGTGACATAATTTCCCTGTCACTGAGTCACACAGGTGCTCCCTCCACAGATGAAAGACCTGCTGCATTTCAGTGCAAATTGTCAGCTCACCGCATGAAGTGAAAGGGGAATGTACAGGAAAGCACAAAAATGTTTGCTCTGGTTTAATGTGAATTGGCTGTGTTATGGGAAATGACTCATCAACATGTGTTCAGAATATGTTAATATAAGCAACAACATCAGATTTAGGAACTTACGCTATAGTATTTCTCTCAAATATTATTAAAAAATACGAGGTGGGATTTACGTGATCAGCTTATTATTTCATGATAGTGTCAGATAAGCTAGTAGCTTCCTGTAATTTACTGTAATGTCAATTATTGTAAGTGGGAAATATTGAATAGTTAACCTCATTGAACCTCATAAATTGATTAAAATGAAACAATATGAGAAGTTTAGATGAATATTTATTTGACTTCTGACACCAGCAATGAGAGGTCAAGTAGACAGGGCTCTATTTTAAGACGTCACTAGCCATAAATGTTGAGAAACATGGTCTTATGCGATTAAAAAAAATAAATAAAATGTCTTTAGGTTTTGGAGTGTTGGTCAGACAAAACAAACATCATGTTTCTGACATTTTATAGCCCAAAAGATTATTTGATTAACCAAGGAAATAATTGTCTGATTAACTAATAATGAACATAATGAACCAAATTAATTGCATTTGAATGTGTCAGTGGTCATCTATTTCTAATTAACAATGTTGCTCACTGACCAACATTTATACGGCCCAGCAGGTGTTTGTTTACATGTGAGCCTTGCATAAGATTCTTTGACAGGCAAAACAAACTCACTGCTGCCATCTGATGACGTGTTGAGGCATCATGATACAACCAAAAGCTAAACATCATCAAAACACATGTAAGTTGGACGTTCTTTTGAGTAATCCAATTTTCATGGGTTTGAGTTGCAACTGTGGAACACTGGAAGACTGAATGGAGACTCTTAACAGGATGATGCATTTCTGTGTTAACAGCTACACATGCAACATGTACTGTCTATACTTGTTCCCTGAGACAGGAGCTTAGTTAGACTGGACTTTTCTGCCTGCAGTTGCAAAATGCTAACTCTGTCCTGAAAACCATACTTTTGCCGCAACGGTGTTTCAAATCAAAATGGACCAAATTGAACAAATTGGCTCTGCTACAGAATCTTACTTCCATTTCAAATGAGACTCAAATGCAAGTCAGATTCCACCACTCTGCCTCCCCATGAATATTGCATCTGTTTTTGCTTACAGTTTCACATTTTTCAAGACATTTGTGCGTTAATGTGATTTAAAATTTCGGTTCTTATCCAATTCATTCTTATTTGTATTCCTTAAAATATTCTGTAGCATTTCATTCTGAAGACTTTAAATGTGTTCCTGCGGCACAGAAGAATATCTGCTGGGATTGAGCTGACTTGAGGGGACTGTTCCAAGATGAGTCCTGCGATGTGATGTTTTTTGGGGTGCTTTTTGCAATGCACTGTTCCTTTGTGCGGACACACTGAGTGATGTGGTTGTAAAGAGGCCTGGACAGAGTTCTTTATCATAGATCTATGAGACTTTCAGAGTCTCTCCAGTAATCAGGTCCACATGCCAATAGTGATGGATTCTACTCTGCAGCTACCCTGCCCTAGACAACACACACATACAAATCAGAATTTACATGCCCAAGTCTTTCTTGATCAATAAACATTTAGACCTGAGGAGAGACTGCATCTGCAAGACTGTCTTCATAATCAGATTAAACCTTTCTATTGATATATGAGAAGACGCATGCAATGAGATGTCCCCCTGAGTAGATTTTTCTGTCAATGCACATAAATTTAAACAATATATTTTCTCTTCTAAGCATGTATTGTTTTTTATTTTTGTCCAGAGTCAGGATAGACTGCTTTCACTGTCCGACACCAAGCAAATGCAGGTAGAGACACAGCCGCTACAGCTGCCAAAATTAGAAGGATGCTAATGACATTGCTGTAAAATACAGAGATCATTTTAATCAATTAGGTGAAAGCATTTGAGTCGCTGAGAGGGAAGCAACAAATGGCCGTGCTCCTCAGGTTGGATGAGGGGGAAGTCATCCTATTTCAGCCGTGACAGATGTTGGAGCATGCCTGGATGCTGCTGGACTGTTAAAACTTTGCAGGCAGATGCTTGATATTTCACATTCAACCTCAGTGCGCCTCCAAAGCAAGAAATGTAATACACGTTTGACTGCCAGACTATGAGAGTACAGACTCATGCTGTGACACAGATTGGAGTTCGAATGTGAAGAGCTCTTCTGCAGGACCAGCAGTCTGTGCAATTCTCTGCTGTCCTATTTTATACCCAAGTATTTGTTCTTTATATAAAGTGAACATATTCATATCCCGCCACTCTTCCTAGAATAATAATCACCAAGGTCAACGGATTACAGCCAGAAATGGACATCATGACTATTTTCCTGCATTTTTCTGTCATTATTATTTTAGGTATGAATACTAATGTGTGTCAATTTAGACTGCCCAAATAGAAAAACTTTCGCTTTTTTTTAATGAATACTAATCCCTCACATACTCAAAATTCTTCTGGTTCAACACTGAATATGTTGTTGCTATCTCACCCATGCAGCAAGGGGAAAAGTAGATAGTGTATCATTTCTAAAAGCAGGGAGATTTTTTGATTTACTTACTTGCCTCTGCAGGGAGGTCAGAGGTCAGAGTCAGCTACAGGCCAGTAGTCTCGAGCTGGTGGGGATTCAGTGTCACTCTCAAGGACATGTGTGTTTCTTGCCGAGTCCTCCGGTATTAAGGTCAGTAACCCTGCTCAGTGTTCCACCATGCTACCCTAAAGTCACCTCTAGAGTACTCCTTCTATATATACAGCAATGAGTAAAAAAATCCAAGCAATAGTTTGCAGTACTCATTGTTCTGTCATTGATTTGAATAGAATTTATAATTTAAATAAAAAGAATATGTTCAGCACATTTCCACAGCAGTGTTCTATCTGTTGTAAATCAATATACAGTAAGTCCTAACTATAATAATAATAATAATAATACATTTTATTTGTGGGCGCCTTTCATAGCACTCAAAGACACCTTACAGATTACAACAGTTAGAATACATTTAAGGAGGCAATACAAAAAATCTAAACAAGACACAATGTAAAGATTAAGATAAAATAGAGTAGAGAAAACTTTTTAAAAAAAGAAATAAAAGAAAGCAGTTCATCTTGAAGCCGGTGGAAGGTGGAGTTATGTGGGGTAGGCCTTTCGAAATAAGTGGGTTTTGAGCGAAGTTTTAAAGGAGGATAGGGACTCAGTCGTACGGATGGATAGGGGGAGGGAGTTCCAAAGGTGAGGTGTACAGTAGCTGCAGGCTCTGAACCCCATAGTGGGCATGCGGGCAGATGGAATGGAAAGTAGTGAGGAAGAAGAGGATCGGAGAGTTCGGGATGGGGTGTAGGGCTGAAGGAGTTCAGAGAGATAAAGAGGAGCAAGATTATGGAGACATTTGAAGGTGAGGAGTAGAATTTTAAAATCAATATGGTATTTGACAGGGAGCCAGTGCAGTTGTTTTAGAAGTGGAATAATGTGTTCAGAGACTAGGGTTCTGGTAATAATATGGGCAGCAGAGTTTTGGACCAGTTGGAGTTTATGGATGGACTTGTGAGATAGACCAGAGAGAAGGGAGTTACAGTAATCAATAAGGGAAGTGACAAGAGCGTGGATGAGAGTAGCTGTGTTATGGTGAGTAAGTGAAGGACGAAGGCGGTTGATGGTGCGTAAGTGGAAATAAGCAGACCGGGTTATTAAGATTATTAATGTGTTTTTCAAAAGAAAGTGTGCTGTCGAGGATGACACCAAGACTCTTGACGTGGGAGGAGGGGACAGTGGAACTGTCAATGAGTAGAGCAAAGTTTGGACATTTTGCTAGGGTGGATTTGGAGCCAACAAGGAGAATTTCAGTTTTATCATTGTTTAGTTTGAGGAAGTTTTGAGTGAACCAGATTTTAACTTCATCTAAGTAGTCAGTTAGTGAAGACGGAGGGAGCAGAGACATAGGTTTGGTGGACAAGTAGAGCTGGGTGTCATCGGCATAGAAGTGAAATTGGATATTATATTTCCTGAGAAAAGAGGTAGGTGGATAAAGTGCACTGTTATGTGAGGTGGGTAGCTGTTGATGCATATTGTCGATTTTGGTTTTGAAAAATGACATAAAACTGAACAATATTGCTCAGTCATATTCATCCCACTGGATGCTATTGTATCTCTAATTACAGAGGGTAAATTCTCATATTTTCATTTAGAATATTTAAATCGTGAAATGTTGCCTCAGCACCACCTGCTTTCTCTGTTACTTTTATCTCACTGAATTATTGTGAAGGTTTGATTGTTTCCTGACTCATTGTTGAGCTTGATCTTCCTCTTCCTCTCTTCTTCCCTCTTTCCCTCTCATCCTGTCTCCAACAGCCCCACAATCTCTGAAAGTTCAGTTCCCCTGCTCTCACTTTATATGAGGCAAGTCTAATTAGAGTGAATTATTTGGCTGATGGTCTGTGAAACACATTGTGCCAATTATCAGTGTACTATAAACAGACTATTATCTGTGAAATCCCTGTGCCTGGGAGCGTACGGGGATGGAAGCATGGTTAATATGCAAAGAATCCAGGTCACAGATAAAACTATCCATTGGTCAAACTGGAGACTCCTACAGGGGGACAACTGTGGTCTTTGCTTTTGATTCTGAGCAGGGTGTTTTGTCCTAACATGAGGTGAGGCACATCATTAACATCACAAAGTCTGTTTCAGTTTCAGTTATCGGGGTTAATGCTAATTAATTACTAATGTAGGTCACTGTACATGGACTGTAACTAATGGTTATAACCTAATACCATATTACAAGCAAGCAAAAAGTTAATATACGACAAGTGAATTAATAAAACACATTTTTTGTTGTCTACCATATTTCTGTGTAATATGACGTCAACTTGGCAAGTCGTGTACCAAAATTTCCACAGACTTTACGCATTGTTGTTCGGACCTAAAGGGACATTTAAGTGAATTTTCCCACTAGGGAACAAATTTTTCTGATTATTGACACCACACGAATGCAGGGTTAGTCTTCGATGCTATTAGAGCTTACTTTAGCAGTTCTGTCCTGCTTTATATTAAATGTGGGGGAAAATTTAATTAGAAAGCTAGCTACAGCTCATAAAATCTGCTAATGTAAGGATGATCAAAAAGGTGTTATACTGAATAAATTGAATGGGAGGATATAAGTTGGGTTGATATGAGTTAAAAGATACTTAAAAATGTCCATAAAAAGGGGAAATTAGAATGCTTTGAATCATTGCACTGTTTGGGTAAAAACAAAACTGATAATTCATTCCTTTATAAAACAGGAGAAAGTTAAAATACACTGTGATCTGTAGGTCAGTAATCTATTGCTTTTTGGGTAAAACAGGCTAAAAGGGTTAATAGGATAAAAAGACGATCTGTGTTTAAAATGCTTTTTAATTTAACTTCTATATCATTTTGGGGAAATGCATCTTAAATAACAATATGCAGTGTTTGATTGTTTGCATAAATTTCACTTTCTTTTTGACGTATAGTTTTAAGCACTAGTTTGTGATTGGAGGGTCTGTTCACGATTGCTCATGCCTCGTTCAGCCTGTATACGGAACGTGTGGCTTACGTTCGTCCATTACAACATTGGACTTGACTGAGGATACATCTTGTCTGTGTCGTACTTTCTATTTCCCCTTTTATAGGTAAGAACGAGGGTTGTAGTTTGTTCGAATGATTTAATGCTGTAAGGAACATGCAGGGAGTAAATCTTAATTACTGTAGCGATTTATGTATGCACAATTAGCAGGCTACAGGTGAAGTGTTGCTCCAGAGTAGCCTGTATGCTAGCTGTGTCATGTGGACCGAGGTTAAAGCGGGGCTGTAATGGGACGCCGCCACCGCCGTTTTCTGTTTACATTGTAGGGATTGTTGCAGTTTAAGAAAAATGAGTGTAATGTGAAGAGGCGGGATACTTTATATGTAAGTGCAACACTGCTGAGGGTTAAGTGTTAAGAGTATTCTGAATTAATAACTCTAAGGTAGCAGTATTTAGCATTACAAAATATTTCCAATTGTGCTGTTCATTTTTCTCAACACTTCACAGAGTGGAGCTAAATCTAATTTACTGTTATTTGCCAATACTGTTAAGATGCTGTGAACGTATTTTGGTATGTTTTTGGTAAATACATTACAACATTGCACTTGACTGAGGCTACATCGTGTCCGTGTCGTACTTTCCATTTCCCCTTTTACAGGGGCGTAACACTAACAACAGTCCCATTTCATCAAAATCCACAGTTGCCAGCTGAGAAGCTGCTTTTGTCTGCCACTAGGTTTCCATCCACTTTCTGCACATTTTCAAGGGTTATGGGCAGGTCAGCCTCATCATGGAATTTGGTAGCTACTCTTCACAGGTAAGTGATAGCTCTCCTGTCTGTATTATTAGCCTACACGTCTGAGTTATGAATGCTTAATTGGTTAGATAGCTAGCGAACTAGCTAATAAAATAGCTAGCATTCATTCAACTCCAACATATTTAATAATGCACTTGTGGAGAGCAGCTAGACTCCATGTTGAGGAAAATTCTGAAATTAAGAACTTGTTTCAAAAATGGAATGAATAATAATTATGACTGGAAAATCTATTTCTAAATAAATCTATTATTGTTATCAATGTAAACTGTATATGTACTGTGCATGAGCTTGACAGGTATCGCAACAGTAACTGTTAGGCCCCTTGCCACTGTGTAGGTGGTACTGCTCTGTGTGTCCCTCTCTCCTTCCCCTTTCCCCGTGCGTGTGCTTAATTGCAGTAGTGGAGTTAGGTGTCCAGATGTGAGCCATCAGTCTCATCACGATCTGCCTTATACACCCGGTTCCCCCCTCCACTTAGTGCCAGATCGTAGACTAACCTAAGCAGTCAGTCACGTTTCCAGCCTGCTTGACATACTGTTGTTTGTGCTGAGAATCTGTTAACCCTGTCTTCCTGTGCTTATAGCTCTCTGCCTGGACTGACTCCCGCCTCCGCCTCGCTCTTGTACACACACGGCCCTGGATATTGAGTCTTCTTTGGATTGAAGGACAAACCTTCTGGAACTCTGGAACCAGGCTCTTGCCCAGACCCCTTCCCAGACCCCTTCCCAGAACGCTGACCATGCACATTTGTTCATTAAACCTTACTTAACTTTACATGGCTCTGTTTCTGAGTCTGTGTTCTGCATTTGGGTTCACAACAAAACAAACATAGGGTGCATCCCAAGTCTCTTAATTGCATCCACGTTTCTCTCACTTGTGTCCATACCATGCGATGGAGATAAGGAACGAGAAAATATGTTTTTAGAGACATAAGATGATCACAGGTGGATCAGCTTTCAGTCGGCTCTAACAGCTGTAGAGAAAAGAAGGATGCAAAGAAGGTTCCCACAAAAATGCCTGTTCATAATTACTCATTTGTTGTCTGTTCTGATCTCAGGATGTCAAATACCAACACTTTTAGAAAGGCAGACAAAGATTTGACTGTATAAGGTGTTAACGGACCTGAAATCAGATTTTACATGGCCAGAAAGAATTGGACAGCAGAGCACACAGGTGTTGTGCCGAGAAGTGATCGCTGAAAACTGATTGCCATCCGTGGGAGTGCATGTTAAACCTGTATCGTCCAGTCACTTTACGACTACAGCAACTTTAAGGTTTCTTTTAGGAATAATTTCATTGTGGCTAAATAAGTGTTTGCAGTTTAAAGCGTAATCAGGCGTGACATTTACGTGATTATCGGCAATAATAGAAGCCTGTTGTTGCTGATGGAATATGTGTTCGGTAGGGCCTATGTCTAATATCCTTGTTTATATTTGAAAAACAGACTGTAGCCTATAATTAACATGACTTACTGCTGAGTTACATATAAAATAAAAACATTATCTCTTTTGCAATTATCCTTATGACTCTACATTAATTACCTTTTTAAATGGCCAATAAAACGCATAACATGCAGTATTTCACTTGCCTGAAAGTGATTGCTGCTTCTATTTATTGACTGAAAGGTAGATTCTGCCTCAAAATGGCTTTATTTCATTCAGAAGTTGTATTTGACAGATTCTAAAACCAAAATTGTCCCCCTTTTTTATTTCATTATATTTTTTAATCACATACTGACTACTAAACCAAAAAATGTCCCCGGTTTTCATTTCAGAAATCTGGTAACCTTAGCTTACCTTGTTAGTATAAAAGGCATTGACAGCTCCCCAAAGCCCCGTACCCTTACCCTAACCATCACAGGGGTGTGTGCCTAAACCTAAGTCAGCGATTGTATGCATGTCGACCGGCTAACCCTACAGCTGACGGCCGATGTGTTAGCAGCTAGTGTTAGCCTCCTTTGTGCTGCTACATTGTTAGATTTTTGTTATTATAAATTAAAAATGTACTTTTGAATAAGGTTTTTCATATCTTAAGTATATTCCTATTACATCATAGTAAACAGTTTCATCTCCAGTGATGAAAAAACATTTTGTGATCTTGATTTGAAAGATTTAGTTGGATCATTTTGAATAGGCATATTTGCGGTAACCTTCTTTGACTGAGGCGAACGCAGAAGTTTCTTAAACCTGCATTCTATCAAACAGCCAGCAGGGGGCAACTCTTCTGTTTGCAAAAAGAAGTCTGGTTCCACTAGAAATAATGGTAAAATTACCCTACTTCTCACCTGAATAATTACCTCAGTAAACACTTTCCTAATGAGTTTATGGTCTCAATCACTAGTTTCATGTCTTCTTCAACATGAAATGATGTTCATTTAGTAAATTATGGTCCCATTTAGAGGAAAATAGACCATAAAGCAGAGTATGTTTCAGGACGGGATTATCTGTGATTGACAAGTCGTTACCGTGGCGACCATCAATCAGACTAGAGTGGTTTATACGGCACTGTGTAAATTTAACCAGCGCCGTGGAAAAAGCGGTTTAGGAGTTGGCAGTTCACTTTCTCTGGTATGTACATTTAGTTGTAAGCCTGTTGTTCGATGGACAAAATTGTCTGCCCTGTTAAGGTGAATTACAGATGCACCTTGCTAAGCAAGCTAGCTAGCTTCACACACTGCTGTCAGCTCCACCGTCTCATCCAAATATGGTCACGTCCAGTGCCGCTGGTTGCTAAAAACCAACATGGCGGCGCCCTATCGTCCAAACTCAAGGCTTCAAAATGGCAGTCCATAAACCAACGGGTGACATCACGATCACTACGTTCACTTCTTATATACAGTCTATGGTCTGCACACATGTGCTGATACAAATAAAGTCTCACAGTTATCACTGCAGAGCAACATGTTTTCTCTCTGTAACTGTTACCTGTTTAACAAACACCCGCACATGAATAATTATAGCTTACTGTACATGTCCTACTCAGAGGCACAGGATCATTTCAGGATCATACTGGCACAAAGCTTATATTGTCTACATTTATATTTACTTCTGATTCTGATTGAGAATTCATTATTGACTAACCCAGAATATGATCATGGTGTTCTTGGAGTTATTAGGCTAAATGTTTCAGCAGCGCTTTCATTCATACTTTCATCTGCTAATTTTAATTGTGGAGCCTCCTGCTGTTTTCATCAGATGCAGTCTGTGAGATGTGCAGGCTTTCTTTTCCTTTGCTTACTTACTAGACTTTAGTGCAATTTAGTGACTTGTCCAACTAATCTGCAAGATGGCGGACCAGAACAACAACCGGTTCAAGCGAGGAACAAAGAGGAAACGACAAATAGGAGACCTGAGATGCACCAGTAGTCTGAACACTAAGGTTGGTAGGGTTTAGCAAACGATTAGTTGTTTACTGTAGTGATCGGATTCACTTGAAGACATCATCATAACAATCCATATCTTCTACTCTAATTTGGCACTAAACCACCTTTAAAACAACTGATTCCTACCATATTGAACTCTGCTGCAGCTTTTTAGTATCAAATGTGATACATCATCATACTGTAGGTGCACTAAATCATATGAAACGATATGAAATGGCAGAGTAAATACTGTCAAATTTGGAGGTTGTGGATATTACACACACAGAATATTGCTTTTAGCACAAAATATTCTCACATCAGTATCTGTTGAACTGTGTTAACCTTTCTTTAATTTAGCAGTCAACATTTGGTCTATGTGAGCACACATAAGTTACATGAGTTACTAAAACAAAACTGAACAGATCTTTTCTATATCTAATATGACTTACAGTAATTGACAAGGTTGCATATTCTGTGTCTTGTCATATTTCTGAGCACTTGCTAATTGAAATTAAATGGAATCATAACTAACTGCATTAGTGTCAGGTCAGTGACCGTTAGGGTATTTAATGTATTAATATTTGACAAGGCTTCTCAAATGTACACATGGTCACCATGGTGAGTTACCAGTTTGTTTGTTTTTTATTGAAATATAGCAAGTCTTTAAGAGTAATTGCACTTCTTTCAGTACACACACCATCACAGGGTCAGTATGATATGATGAGGAGATGGATCCATAAGTGCGTAACAACCTCTGCTGTCTTTACTATACTTAACATTATTTGATTACAGTAAAGGAAACATACTCACATACATATTGTGCACATGTATTTGCTTTATGTGGGCTGTATTATAATAAGAAGCACAATGTAAACAAGTTACATTTCGCTTCATGTTTATTCGTTTTTGCCCACATTCATAGTAATCAGCCAGGATCAGCCAACACTTTGATGGCTGTTGATTCTAATGATGTTCTAAACCTTCATAGGTCACTACCAGAGCACATTAAGTCACTTCTTTATTCATTAAAAACACTTTAATGAGACCCAAATGAATTGTGTTAACTAGAGCACAAGCTATTCAGAATAACAAGTAAGATTTGGTACTGTATAGTGTGCTGGCGATGCTGAAATCTGCTGTGTAAATATTTTGATGCACTCTATAACATAATGAGGTTAGATGGTAATAGCTGTTGTAACATGATTCATGTTTCTGGTACCATCAAGGTCTCCCTACAGGGAGGACATTAAGGTTTTACAAACTTGATATAAACACCACTAAGGAGTCTAGGAGCTTTAAGTGTTCACTTCTATTTAACCCGCATTAAAAGAGGAAAGTTGCATATGTTATTTCTACTTTACAGCTCAGCTTTGATTTGTTAGTATAGAGAATGAGGTTTAGGAATGGATGGTAATTTGAATACCTTTATCGGCTGAGGACATGAGTGTAAAATGTGAATAAATAAGTCACAAAAATGGTCTGCATGTCATGCTGCTCGCGTAGGCATGTTTTTTTACTGTTAATATGACTAGATAGCCCTGAATATTAAAGGCTTTTTAAATCACTACCCTCTTGTAAGCCTCAGATTTCTTCAACAAATGTGAATAAATAAGACTCTTGTGTCCCTCGACAACTAGTGTTGAAAGTAAAGTGTCCTTAAGCGAGGCACTTTTCATCTAACTTCCGCAGCAGTGTGGTTGTTGGCCTTCACTAGGAGACCGTTCAATTGGTAATACATTGGACACTTAATACATCTGAAAGGCTGAGATACAAAAACAAATATAGCTGAATTAGGTGCAATTCACTGAATGATTATCAAATGAAAATGATTTCACAGAGCTATTCAATCCCATGATGACTCAGTGGCTCATACCATTATCTCACAGTAAAACTTAAAATGGGTTTAAATCCACCAGGTGGTTGAAGCTTTTCTGAGAAAAGTTAACATCAGGATACCAAACGTGCCTGTTTCATATACTCAAGTGCTCAGGTGTTTCTTCCCACAGTCGAAAGACATGCAGGTTAGGTGAATTGGCTTCTAGGTGTGAGTAATTTGACATTGTGTTCTATCCATACAGTATGTGACCAATTAACCCGCATGCCTTTGGACAGTGGGAGGAAGACGGAGAACTCGAAGAAAACTCAAGCAGGCATGGTGAGAACTCCACATAGAAAGGCTCCTGGCTGGCTGACAGGTTATGTATCAAATAGTATATAGTGTGGGTATAGTATAATAAGGAAATATATAACAAAACATAATTAATCATAATATTTGTAATCAGTCCAACGGATAGACAATGAAGAATGGTCTCCACCGTTGTTGTGCAGTCTGATGGCAGTCGGCACAAATGAGTGCCTGAAGCACTTTGTTTTGCATCTAGGTGGAATGATCCGGTGGCTGAATGAGCTGCCCATCTGCCACAGCTTGTCATGGAGAGGATGAGAAGGGTTATCCAGGATGGCTTTGATTTTGTCCTTCCACTGCCTCCAGACTGTCCAGTTCCAGTCTGACCACAGAACTGGCCTTCCTTCCCAAGTAAGATCTGCAGAACAGTCCTAGTATCTATCCCTTCCTGATGAGGGCGTCAGTATTGTGTGTCCAGTCCAGTTTTATTGATTTGGATCCCAAGGTGTATTGTGAGTCCACACTTTCTTCTTCACTTCCTTTCCCTTGATCATAACAAACAGGACTGTTTCTCTGATAGTCCACCACAAGCTCTTTGGTCTTGCTGATATTATATATATTATATATTATATAACCGTTCGTTTGTTGTTACACCATATACCAAAGCTCTCTGTCAGTCCTCCGTACTCCTCATCATTGTCTTTGTTGAAGCATCCAACAATGGAGGAGTTGTTGGAAAACTTTTGAAGGTGGAAAGAACCTGAACTAATGCGGAAATCTAAAGTGGGTAGTGTTGAAAGCATCAGGGAAGTTGTGACTCTCCTGATTCTCTAGGTGCAAGAGTGCCTTTTAAGTCAAGAAGAGGATCGCACCCTTCACTCCAATGTGTGGCTGGTATTCAAAATTCAACAGGTCCCACAAAGCAGTTCTTCATGTCATGTCTTCGTAATGGAAGTGCCACAGGTCTGAAGTCATTGAGAGAGCTGGGACCTCCTGTCTTTGGCACTGGAAATTCTTAGTTCAGGCACCTTCCTCAACTTTAAGGAAAGAGGTGCTGGAAGACTGCTACAAATTGCTCAGCACATACTTTAAGTACTCTGGCAATGAAGTTGTCTGGCCCACTAGCTTTGTTTGTTCAGAGCCTGAGAGCTTCCTTTCCACCTGGCTGGTGGAGGGTGTGGGGTGCAGTGAGTTGTGAACCAACAGTGTTCTAGGTCCACCTGTACTACAGAGGCAGGCTTGCTGCAGCCTGTCATTCGTTTCATTCAATTCCACACCTCCTTCACACTGTTCTGTCCCATTTTGACCTTAATCTTCTCCCTCTTCCCTCCCTCCCTCTCTCAATTTCCTTATGATAGACTGGTGACCTTTTGGGGGTGTACCAGGATGGAGCTCAATGCATGCTGGGGACAGGCTTCAGCAACCCTCCACAAACCTGCATAGGATTAAAGAGTATAGAAAATGAATGTATATTAATTCCCAGCAGGAAGCACGCTTAGTCAAGAGTTACCTCATTAAAGCGAGAGTATGTAACTTTAGAAATAATAAATGAGACACTCTTAAAAGTTGAATTCATAAGCAATAAAAACAACCTTGCTCAATTAAAAAAAAACCTTGCTCGGTAACCTTGGTCTGGTATGATCAGTAATCATCTAACATGCTAAACTAAGACAGTGAACATAGTGAAACTGTATTGTGTACCCACACAAATCAACATGTTAGCATGCTGACAAGCATTTAGCTTTTAGCTCAATGCACCACTATGCCCAGAGTGTCACAGAGCCAGTAGCCCTAGCTGTAGACTTGTTTTGTTCACTGTGGCACATTCCACAGTGTGTGATTTAAAGAGAAGATTTAAGACAGTCTTGCAAGCATCATTTCAATAGCAAAATACATACAGTGTATTGTAGAGTCTGATATTGAAACTGAATTAGATGAAAGTTCTTTACTTCATTTATAGTCAATATAATACTCAACAAAAATGTCTCAGATGAAATTATTTGTAAGTCTTCAAAAGCAAATCAGAGACAATGTTTTGTTTCACAGTTCAGTTCAACCAGGAATCTGCTTTCAAGTATTTGGTCATTTTTACTGTAGCAGACAGCTTCTATCCACACAAATTCAGACAAGTTGGGCATTGGATTGACCAGGTCACATGTTTGCAGCTGGTGGACCACAAAACTGTTAATGAATAATGCCTCCAGTTTTTCCTTTTCTGATTCAATTTAGAATTTTAAAATCTGTGCAAAGCATCCCCATAACCATACATCTCAGATTGTGCCCTTGTTGAGTTGTATCAACATAACATCTTCCCTGTGGTGGAAGGAGTGGTGTTTTGCCCTAATTAACCCACTTAGATTGTATCTGAGGCCAAGATTAAACGATACCTTTCATTCTGTGCCAGCAGTCAGCCTCATTTGTCTTCAGGACACAATCTTCTCTGTTTTAAGTGAAGGGTAAAAGAACAGCACTCTGGGTGGTTTACCAATTGTATAACTCAGAGTCTGGCCAACTGAGCCAACACAGGACAGAAGCACATCAGAGCTTATGAATTGATTACTTGTGCATCACTCTGCCGGTTTCATTCTTTTCTTTTTGTTTCTTTGTGTGTGTGGAGAGAGTGGAGGGGAGGGCTCACCATTTGACGTGATTTCCTTTTAATGGAGAAAGCCGCTATCACAAAAAACAGGAAATTAGATAGGTGAGGCATTCTTCTTCACTTCCAAAACGTCCATCTTTGGTATTCATGTGAGCCCACGAGGGACCAGTCGAGGTACCTCCTTCCTTATATTCAGAGGGATTAACTTTGGGTGTGATAGAGGACAGCCTTCCTTTCCCACATTCCTGTTATAAGAACTAATTAACAGGCAGGAAAAACATTCAGCCTCAAATATTCATTCTATTCAATTCAAAAGACTTGCAGAGACCACTCATCCTGAAAATGTCAGTTTGAGCCCAATAGATTTTTTGGCAAAGTGAATTAGTCAGTACTTCAAACTGTGTGTCAGTCAAGCACTTGAGTAATGAATAAGTAATTCAGGTGTTTGCTATCTAAAGGAGGAATAGATCAATTGCAGAGATCTTCAAAATGCAGCCATATCACTCACTGACAGATGAAGAGAGAGCAATCAATAGATCAGCTTTAAATCTAAATCAGAATGTGAAGTCTTTTTTTCTAGCGAGGACTTTCTGACAACTGATAAACAAGACACTTTTTGCATGCAGTCAATAATGTTTGCTGGGCCGTTCGACTCAGAGTGATTTAAAAATTTACTTTTCACCCCACACTGAAGGGTAGAGCTTGTCAGCTTTTGACCACATCTTTATACAAACTGAAGCGAACCCAATATCTGGTTAAGCTTTCAACAAACTGTGATTCCTGCTGTTTTCCAAAGTCTTTAGATTCAGATCTTTAGATTTAGATCTTTAGATATAGATCTTTAGATTCATCTCACAGAAAACCGAGGGTTGACAACAAGGAGAGACTGATCCCCATTTAGAGTCTAAACAAAAACAGTAATTTCTAGATCAAACCTTACAAACACAGTTTTCTCTACACAAAGACATGTTTGTGCTCTCTGAAATAATTAAAATTGTGTTTATGCAAAACAATATACTGATCTGACAGGAAGACATTACAAAAGAACTGTGGTATAGAAAATGGTAGAAATAGATGTGTGGTTGCTGTAGATAAACAGTATCTGTAATGTTATGGATGCCACTTGAAAATAATGAGTGGCAAGCCTAAATAGCTCATTTCATATAAAAGATAAATTTGGGATTATTGTCATACTCTAGGGACATCCAATAGGGCTGTGAAGTTCCTTAAAGGTCAAATCTGTTACTACAGCTTTATTTATCCAGAGATTTATTGGACCGAAGATATATTCCATCAATCAGAAAATCATTAATTGAGTTTTGTAATACAAGGCCTGTCATTACATGACAGAGAAAATGTATGATGTCTTATACAGCAGCTAAAAATAGCTTGATTAATTACAGTATAGGACTATTACACTACATATCGCTGCAGTTGCCAGTATTTTGAATTACAATGAATTCTAATGGCTTAAGTTTCTAAAAACTTACTTTTGGTAACGTGAACTTCCTCAATGGCATTTCACCCACAAAATTCTCAAATTAAGTTTAACTTCACAACAGACACAACAACTTCAAAAATAATTTAATAAACTATTTTTTTGGTTAACTGAAGAAATATGTTGTGAAGACAACAGAGCCATATCATCTCCTTTTAAACAGTTGCTTATTAGCACATCCAGTAGTTAAGGAGCAACTTTATTATATATATTCATTTGGAGTCGTGTTTGTGACCACTTGATGAGTCTAAGTCCAATATGCACTCTTTTTTAGCTCTGTTTTTGGTCTTAACCAACCCCTGAGTGAAATATCTGGCACTGTAGCTGCTAAATGCTCCACTATGTTCACCAGCTGGTCTTAAAATGTTTGTCTACTGTTTGGTGCTGAGCAGGGAGTGTTAGAGTGGGTTTAGAGCTTTTCACTGAAAACAGCTGCCTGCTGTGGCTGAAAGTGATGCTATCAGAGTGGTGAAAGGGAACCAAAACAGAAAAGTTACTGGCTGGAGATAAACAATGAGCTTAAACGCACTCACAGCTCTGAAAAGCCGACAGGTCTGTTGGTCTCTACCAAATCAGATCTTTAAGACAGACTGTCTGCACTGTTATTTTCAAGTGATCTGATTGGATTTGCGTGTTCACTAGCCAATAGGTGTCACCAACCTATCCACATGGGTTGCTGTGGTTATGACGTAGGTGTCAGTAGCTACATATGCTGGTGAGGCGGCTTTCCAACATGGAAGTATGAGAAATGGAGATCCATCATCTCACGCTCCAAACAATCAAGGTGTCAAGTTGCGGTGCAGAACTCCTCAGTCGCACCAGACAAACTCACAAAGGAGGAGTTTTGCCACGTGACTTGACAGAGTGACGCAAACGACACTTTGAAATCTGATTTGATCATCCGGACTGAAGAAATCTGGAATTGGAAGAATTGGAATCACAATTTAAACCACCCCCGAATCTGGTTTGGATCCGCTTTGCAAATATCACGTGTTTTTTTTGCTGGCCAGACTTTAAAATCAACCTGGATAAAATCTGGATAATGCTAAAAAATTGATTTGGGCTATCAGTCTGAACAAGGCCTAAGACACTCTCTAGAACTGAAAGGAGTTGAGATTTGGGTGATGAGTCTCCCTAGATTTGTCACTATGTTGCTTAGTGCAACTTGAAATGGCTATCAACAAAATTAGGCTGAGAAATTAATGTTGATATAGCTAACAGCATCAGGTTGTATTGTATTTGTTTGCAAAGTTTGCTTAATAAAAGGTAGCGGTCTGTCAACCCATCTGTCTGCTCTTCAGGTGACAGAAGATAAAAACTATAATAATCTAAAAAATGACTAAAATAATCTAAACTAAACAAAAAACAACATTATAGATTTTTGTGCACATCAAACAGATGGGCTTTTAGTTCTGTCTGAAATTTAAACTGGGTGCTCAGGGATTTTAAATAATGAAGTAATATGTGAGATTTGTTGTCCTTGATTAGAAGGTTAGAGACACATTATTATGCTGATAAAAAAATAAGAGTGCACATAAAACATGTTCACTGTAGTAAACATTGAATAAAAGAAGTTCAAATAATAGCTAATATACAAACTACAGAAATGAAAACCACACTTGCTCTGCGAAAATGTTTGAAGGGAAAAGTAAAAACTAGGGCCAAATGAGTGCCGTGGTCTTTTTGATCTATAGGAAGGAGTGTGCATCCTAGAAAGGATTTCCACTGGGAGCATCTTGAATGTCTTCTGCTGGAATGTGATAGCATGAATAGAAAACATGCTGTAGATGACTGACGACTGCCTAAAGGTGAGAGAGACTCAAAGGTTGTCTCTTCAAACCCTCAGACTGGATGGGCACATGTGGGTAAGTGAAGGAGTACTACTCTTCCCACCCTCCACTCGTAGCACTGATCATCAAGAACACATCCCATCACTGCTTAAAAAATCCCATTTCATATTACAGGCTTGTGTCACTGCTGTACTCTGTGGCAGCGTGTTCTTGCCAGTCAAGTGATGAAGCCTTTGAGCTGTTTTGAGGAATTTAAGTGATGCAACCTTCTATCTCATATGCTGAAATGTGGCAAGTCATGCAGATGAATATACACATATTCTTTCAGATGTTCTGGCGGAGGGACAAGGGTCTCAGCTGACATTATTGTTTCAACAACAAGGGATAAGAGGCTGTGAATGCCGCTTAAATATTCACTGACCGGCATCGACACTGGTACTAGTAGTGAAAGTTTGACGTGCCTTAGACAGATGAGAGAGGGAAACATTTGCACATCTTTCAATGCATCAGTCATAAAAAGGGCTTGCTGTTGCGCATCAAAGTAGCACAGCATCCAAAAGCTCTGAAAAATAAGTTTATATGGATAATCAGGAGATATTTGAGATTTGAGAGGCCAAGTACCAAGTTCATGTACCAAGACAAAAGTGTGTGCTTGCGCTTGAAAGATGTCTTCCATTCTATGAATAACACACATGCACACAGACATTTATATATGATTTCTATTGTGTGAAACAGACACACATAATCCAGTATACGCAACAAATATCATGTAAAGAAATGGATTTTAAATATGGAGGAGATCTGATCAAACTAACATCCTTTTAAAAGCAAATTACAAATAAATGAACAAGTTCTAAAGGGCCAGAAGTTGCAGTATAAATTAAAATGCCACATAGACAGTGATTGGTGTCTCCAGCCACACTGATCAAGTAAACATTAAAATTGAATTATCAAACCACAAAGCTAGGATTTTAATCAAAAATAATCATAGCTCCTCATCACTTGCTCTGCATCAGTAAAAGGGTGTGGACCTATTCAAGCTTGATCTCCCTATGACGAATATTCAAGTGCCAGACTTTCACTAAAAATTTCAAATCTGTAAGACCTTAAATGGAAAATTCTAATTAATTATTACCTCTGCCAAGGAACTCCCGTTGTTAACCACACATCTTAAAAAAGTTAGGGGTGAGTTACAGCAGCATAATAATGCGACTTTGTACTGTTGAATAATTGCAAGCCATTTGGCTGACATTTGGGGGAATCATATAGCCTACTAAAGAGTGTATGAATGAACAGCCATGTGGTACAATCCAATTTAATATAACCATTTTGAGTATAAACTGCTTTACAAAAGATATACCACAATGTTTGCATTCAGTCATGAGACAGGAATGGGTCATACAGATAAGTTACCTTGAGTTAACTTTTGTCTGGTTAGCGACAGAAAGTGAAAGTACGTAACCAGGCTTCCAGCACTACTGAGTTTGTGAGGATGTGCAAATTAATTTCACTGTGCCACTCTGGTTTGACCAGATACATAGGCCACTAGCTAAGGAAGAACAAGTTACTGCAGTTTTTGGTACTGACATCTCCATGTGGCTGTAAATAAATCACCCTATGTTTTCACTCATAACATCTCAATCATGAGACACCCAAGTAAGATTATTATCTTACTTTATAGGAATGTTTCTTTTGGTTGTTTTATTACTATTACTATTAAAATAATTGCAAAAAGTAGTTCTGCTCCCGCCAGAAGGGCACTCGCATAAAAGGCCTCTCCATCTCAAAGACCTGAATTTTAGTCCCAGTACATCCTTGCATGTATCAGAATTTCTTTGAGCTCTGTTAATTGTGTCAAATCTTTTCATTGTTGCTTAGAGGGTAACCTTTTTTCAACTCCTGAGCCGGAAAGCATGTTGTGTTACTATGACAACCAGTAACCATGAGTTGTCATGTGTTTATCTGCAGCATGCCTGCTTATTATACAGGGTTCAATACCATTTTGATATTTATTGCTCTTGTCCTCTGTTTCATTTGTTTGGGGAAAAAAACATAATTACTTTAATGTGCTGAAACATTATAAAAAACACACAATAAATGAAAAATCATATGACAGATCTTATAGGCACCCCTGGCTGCCGCGGCATCCACTTTGGGAACTACTGCTCTAGCTGACCGTGTTATAAATATGCTCAACATCGGTTGAAATAAGTCTAAAAAATATCAAACAATTAGCCAGCCTCTCGCCTCTGTCTTTGTACAGTAGCCTATACAGTACCACGGGACACCAGATGGCCACAAAAACCTCTCTTTCAATGCCTGTGCCTTTTATCTCCGCTCATTAAAAAATACCCTTTTGAGGGGCTGAGAATACAACTTCAGAACTCAATACACAAACTCCATATCTGACTCTGCTTGTAACAAATCTGGATATGGAGGTTTATTGAATGAAAAATTCCAGCTGTGCAGACCAATTATGTGACTGTGCTATCCAGAAATGAATCACTGACCACAAAAATGTGAACAATAATGACTCTCGGCCCTTAAAGTTTTAAGTATTGAGCAGCCTGAAGAGTCATTGGCCTGTAATTCCCTGACTGAGAGGGTTAGGAGATGAAGGGGAAAGAGAAGAGGGACCGAAAGCTCTGGGCTGCAGCTGCCAGCACCTCTCATGGAATAAAAACGCACCTCTTATCTCTGATTCTGTGGCCTCTGCTTGATCCACACTGATCTGAAATGACTTTGTAGTTCCAGAACATTATCCTGCCTCTCCGCAGCCATCAGTGGCATCAGCCAACACACAAGCATTAATTATAAATCCATTAAAAGGGCTAGTTCGTCCGCAATGCAGCCATTATCAGATGACATGTCATTATTTCCTCTCCTCACTGCAGCAGTGAGCAGCTCCTGGCAGGTTCACAGGAACAAACATCTCATCTGTTTTGGGGGGATGGTTTGGGATCATATAATGCATGCTGAGTGGGTGAGAGGTAATGTGGCTGACAGTGTGATGAGAGTGGTCGGGACATTAATTAAAACCATTTATTTGTCTATTCTAAAAATTTAAGTACAGTGGCCGAGAGAGTTCAATGCACTGCGACTTGAAAAAAAAAAAACAAACAAGAAAAAAAAAAGAACTGAATGACATGAAGTCTTCACCACTTTGACAAAACACATTGCATTTAGAGTAAATGCCACAAACAAAACCCTGAAGCTAATAATAGCTGCTAAAATCAATATATTAACAATCCTTGAAAAGAAACGATGATTGGTTCTCTCTTATCGCTTTCATCTTCGTCAGTGCCAGACACAACAGATTTTTTCCAAAGAAAAAGCTGTTAAAACCCATTATATTTTGGAGACCAAAAACAGAGTTTAAAGGAAAGTGACCTAATGTTTTCAGGCGGCCAGAAACATGCATCCACATCAGTGCAAATGTTGCCCTGTATCTGCTGGATGTGGAAATAGGCAACTGCTAATTAAAGGACACTGGAACTTGAAAGTCTTTCAATGGATGAATTTAAATTAAAATTTAGAAAATTTGAACATTTCATTGTTTCTGATGCTGATGTTTCTGATTACTTGGGGGTGACTGGCTATGATCTTGATCTCACATTATTAAAACTAAAGTAAGGTCCTTAAAGTGCTATGGTCCATAACAACTACCGAGCTTACACGTTGACAAATACATCCCTATGACAACGTAACATAACTCCATCCTCTGATGAGGACCATGTGATATGATTGAAAGTGCTGGAAAAAGCTTGTGTGTGGACCTTGAGTTGGTGTTACCTTTTTAACGCCAATTGCCAAAGGTCACAAATAAAGATTCACACTTATTTCGTGTTTCTGTATTTGCTGTGTGCTATTTTATGCTGCGGATGTGTTGTCAAGGTGGTGAAGACATTTCTTTTTTAATTATTTGTTTATGTTTACAGTTTGTTGAGCTCCTACAGCCATTGTATAACATTTAATTAATCTGAATACAAATTATTTTTTACTTTTGGAGGAAAGACTTTTTCACAGTAAGGCTTTTCATGTTAAAAGTTTCCTAAAGTTGGAGCTGCTGAGGGCTCAGATGTTCACTCCATCAACTGGGAAACGGATCATATGTCTGTGCCAAATCATACTGTTGTTTATGTGTGTAGCAGGTGGACTGTGTGCAAACAATAAATCCAAATCCAATTAGATTTTTGTTATGTTGTTCAGGATAGATAAGCTATAATCAAATGGCATGCAGCTCTTAAACAGGGAAATCATGCCTTGGGAAATCACGTACAGAAGGCTTTTTTGTAGATTGATGTTGTTCCTAACAATGTTGTCCTCTGTAGGATAAACAGCTTTCTGTTGTTTGTACTTGAAAGACCTAGACGACATATTCAATCATTTTGACCCAAGAAGACCCAATTGATGTCTTTCTTAAGCACGATCAAATGAAAGGGCTAATTAGTGCTGTGCAGATGGCCACCTAAAATTAAGTCCTGCCTGATAATAAAAATGAACAACTATTGAGAGGAATTCCATTCCCCATATCTTCAGTGCACAATTTCTCTCATTCTATAAAAATCACAGTGTAAAACCACAATGAAACAGGAAAATCTGCATGTACAAAATTAGCCCCGGGCTTATCATAATTTGCTCTGATTCAGACTCGCACGTCTGAGCCTCGGGGCTGCATGCAGGTCTGAAGGTACAGAGAGAGAGACCGCGCTGAGTACACCTGAACCTTAACCTTTCTCTATTTATAGACTTTTGTTATGTCAATAAGTGTCAGAGGCTCAGATGAGTAGATGACACACTCTACATTTTTTTGTATGTTTTCATTTCCCTGGTGGTTCCTCTGGTGACTTAATGATAACTAAAGTATGTATTGGTTTCTACTCTGTTGTCCGCACTCCCTCTATATGAGACATCCTTATTATCTCCGACTGTGCTCTTGCAGGCACAACACCTGAGCTGTAATTCTTATCTTTGTAAACTCCCGCAGACTGGAGCTGGTTGTCATTATGCATTGATCATGTTTACTTCAGCTGCATGCTGTTTTTAAATGATGCTAGCAGTTGGAATCATATGCCAACAACTACTTTAGACTTTATTTGCGTCTTTCTGTGTCAAATCTGTGATACTGTAAACAATTTCTTCTTTTTCACTGCTGTAGCTGTGGTTATTCATGCTGCTGGCCATCACATGTTGAATATGTTGTGCAACAACAGTGCCAAGTCAGGATACTCTGATATAGAGCAGATCCACTGCAGGAAAGTAGAATATAAAGGAAGGCATTTACAGGAGTAGACTTTCTTTAATGCTTTAGATCACAGCCCACAATTTACAGTGTAATTTGTAGTGTAGGTTAATCCTAAATAAACAAAGGAAGAGATGGGCACCAGACATCAGAATAATCACAATCCTGACCTGTCACTTCAAAATGATTGGTATAAAGAAGTTGGATAGATAAGCCAGATAGCTTGTTACTCCCACTTCAGACATACACCAAAAAGGAAACACAAAGCATTAATTCATTTTCATCAGTTAAAGCTGGTTGTGCCCTGCAATGGACTGGCGAACTGTCCAGGGTGTACCCCGCCTTTCGCCCGATGTCAGCTGGGATTGGCTCCCCCCGTGACCCTGTACGCAGGATAAGCGGTTGAGGATGTATGGATGGATGGATGGATAAAGCTGGTTGAATTTAAACCAAATAATAATCAAATGTTTATGGTTAATAATCAAACACAAAATCTATCACTCACAAAATGCCATTAAATCAACAGAAATATAATTAAATTTTACAGTCCTGATGAGAAAGTTAGTTAATTAAATACCTTCAACACAGACCAGGGAGTTCACAGTTGCATCCGAGCAGGTCTAAGAGGTGGTCAAAACCCAGTCCAGGGATCAGCTTATTGCAGGAAAGTTCAGGAAATCCAGTTGGTTCTTGGAACAACTGCCGCTTCGTTCACTCTTTCTTTTTAGAGTGAAGATGTCCAGAAACTGGATTCAACTTTACTCCTCCATGTCACTCTTACTATTTTTTCTGTTCTCTTCCATGCTGCTTGTTAGCATTTTTCCCTTCCCTCAGCTCACAGATATGTCAGATTAATCTCCTCTTAAAAATAAATAACACACAAATTACTGAGTACCTGTTTAAAAATTACACAGGTACAGTAATAACAGGTAACAATGAATGGAATAAGTTATTATTTTGTCATCCATTCTATGTGTTATTTATTTAAAATTCTGATATCCTTCCTGAATTAATTTGGAGAAATTACATTCTTAATAGTTAATTATTATTACTGCTGGGGAACAAAACATTCTGCCAACCCTGGGAGAAAGGGTGTGCCTTTACATATATAATATAACTAATAATAATAATATAACTATTAAAGAGTAGTATGTGTATATTTTTAAAGGAATTGTTCAAGGCTTATTCAGTTTTTTGCAGATGAGAAGATTGATACCACTCCTTTGACTGTATGCTAAATATGTAGCTCTTAGCATAAAAACTGGAAACAGGAAAATAGCTAGCCTAGCACAGTCCAAGGATAGCAACCCAATTTCTATGCGGATCCATTAGTCCGATCACAAATCTTGTTGCAATCTGTCTTGGTGTTCCTGGGCTACGTGCAAAAGGTGGTAATGCACCTGAAACTGTTTAGTAAAAAAAAACAAACTATAAGAATAACTTGACTGACCCTTTTTAAAAAGGGTCTTATTGACCATTTTCAGAAACTGTTTACTAACTGTATGTAGTTGTGAGGAGTCGATCTCTTGAGATGGTTTTAGTTGTCGATTCCTCTGTTCTCAAATGCTTCTTGGATGCATTTACTCTTTTAAAATCAGATAGCTCTCCCATCCACCCACAATGCATGATGAAGTGACTAAGTGAGTATCCAACTTCTGTTTCCTGTTTCTGCACTTTCCATACATGTGCATTTACTTTCCTCTTTTCCTGGTTTATGTTTTTCTCTCACATCTCTTAATTACACCCCTCTCCGGTGAATTCTGTGAGTAAGCGATGATTAGTTGTGCGTCATGTCAGCACGCTTTGGCATCAAGGTCAAAAAAACTAACACTTAGAAAAACAGAGCAATTAAACAAACAGAAGGCCACCTGGAATATTTCACATACTCTTATCTTGTTCTGCCTTATTTTGTACTGAGCTGACAGCATGGCAGGAAAGGTGAAACCGTTGAGCTCATGGGGACTGTGGAACTGGCAGATTGGGTCAAGGTTGCTCCTCTACATGAACTCTGAACATCCGAGCAAACATTATGGTCAACCCATGAAATACAATAAAAAATTAGAATATGGCTGTTTGGCAGCAGATCTAACTCTAATCACTGAAGTCGGTCTGTCTGTATTTGACAGCGTCTCCAGATGGCAGAATGGCAAGGGGACATGGCCACATGGCCGCTTCTTGCTCCGCAGTCCACGCTGCGAGGAAGATGGCAGTACGGTTGCTGTCTGCAGTGACAGATTGCTAGAGAGGAAGCCTGTCCAAATAAAGTACAAGTATCTCCAATTACCCGATACAATTGTTTGGGATGCAGAATATGTTCTGCTTCTGTTTTATAAGTAAAGTTTCCTGGTCACTGCAGTGAATGCCACTTGTGCTGCTGCAGGTTAGACTTGATTCAGGTGCTTGGAGGGATGTTTCACTTCCTACATGGTACATCCTCTTAGCATGTCAGCGGTGCCTCAACTGCTCTGTGTAAGTTATGCTTACAGGAGGTCTAGAGGAAATAGCTCCTTTGCATCTCCTGATATATAATTTAAATTTTTTTGAATTGATGAATTTGAAGCATTGCTGATAATTTTCCAGTCATGTCAAGACTTTCTCCCCCACTGTCATAATTACAGTGAACTCAGCCAAGGAGCCACATGGCTCCACACGTGAAAAGAAAAGCTTTTTGAAGAAAGTTCAGGGTGAAAGGATGCTCTGCCAAGCAAGTGTGTTTTTTAAGGACAGTCTCTATACCTTCAGGAAACAGGTCCTGGAGGGCTCCAGTGCTCCTTTGGCATTGAAAGTGTTTAATCTTTTACATTAGATTGGCTTCTGAATGATACTCA
The DNA here is from genome assembly GCF_021292245.1 of Micropterus dolomieu. Classification (NCBI taxonomy): domain Eukaryota; kingdom Metazoa; phylum Chordata; class Actinopteri; order Centrarchiformes; family Centrarchidae; genus Micropterus; species Micropterus dolomieu. Next base: position 21,260,361 of record NC_060155.1, read on the forward strand.
GTGGGAATGTTGCTATATTTTTCTATCATTGATAACCCACAAGGCTATGCATACATCCCACTGGGTTTATTGCATTCATTTTGCAAGAAAATCATGAATTTCCTGTTGTAGAAAATAACTGCTTTTGGTTGTAATGGCACACTGTAATGTGCACAAGTATTTTTATTAAAGTACCTGAGCACAAAAAGTATGCTTTTGACCAAATAGTGGAATATAAAAGGGTTGTAAATAGCATGTAAAAAAAGGAAAATAAAAAAATAAAAGCTCATTGGAAACTGTACCACATCTAATCCATGTGATCACAATAGATAGAAAAATCTCTGGAACAGTGATGAGAGAGCTTCTGTTATAATGGAGAAGGAGCCATCTGGTGAAACATGGTCTGGAAAGAGCACAAGCAATCAAGACCTTGTTCTCAGCTGCTTTGGCAGACCGGACGTAAATGGTTTACATGGACACAGATCAGTCCACCAGCCTGAAGGTGAGCATTACAGGAGACACAGAGTGACAAGACGGAAACTGACACAGAAAACAGATGCCGACTCAAACGCCGACACACACAGCGGGAGAAGATCAATTGTGTCTTCTTGGCTTTCATCAAAGTTTGTCAGGAAGCAAAATGTGTCTGTGCTTTCTCTCAGCCTCCAGAGATTTATTTGTAAATGTCACACTTGTCAAATCATCAGCAACTGTGTCTCCCGTAGATGCCACATTTTGCCTGGAACAGAGAAAACCAGCGGGTGCAAATGACAAAATAACCCCCCACTATTCATTTTATTTTATTTTTGGATGATTTTTTGGTCATCTGCAGGCAAAGGAATCCTAAAATTGGAATTCCCACTGCAGTTTGTTTTGCCAATTAAGAAACCCCACCATCACCACCACACACACATACACGCACAGATATACACAGATGTTACAAGAACCTTCATGCTACACATCGGCAGACAGGCAGCATTCAGTCACCTCTCAACCACATCTCAGTTTGTCTCTCATTAAAAATGTTTGCCTGGATGACACTGCTTTGTCTTTAACCAACTGTGACCGTGTCATCTGTCCCAAGAATCTGTAAACGTCCATGACAGTTTTCTATTGTCTTAGTTGTATTATGATTAAATCAAATGGTCTCCCAGAATACTATAAGAAATCTTTCTAAATTTGAAAGTACAACTGTTTTATCTGGCAAAATCACAAACTGAAGCTGCAACAGAAAATTGGATCAAAATGTCATAGTCAAATTATTAAATACTCGTTCAATGTCCAAATTAGAGAAACTTTACACTTTGATTAACATTGTGAAATACACTTTTTTGCAGAGTTAGATGTAAAGATTGATGCCACTCTCACATGTGTGCAGTAAAAATGAAGCTACGTCCAGCAGCTGGTTATATTAGCTTAGCAGAAAGACAGGAAACTGGAGGAAACAGCTAGCCTGGCTCTGTGCAAAGGCAAGTAACAATCCTCTTACCAGTGCCTCTAAAGCTCCCTAATCAACAAGTTGTTTCCACATGAAAAGCAAACTGTAAAAAGTGATGTTGTGATATTTACAGTGGGGTTATGTATGTAATCAACTATTTCTTGCACAGGTGTCTTCACTGGTTGCATGGCAACCTCACAGAGCTAGCTGTTTCCCTCTGTTTCCGGTCTTAATACAATGCTAATCTAACTGCCTGTAGGCTCTACCTTAAAGACATGGGAGTGGCATCAATCTTATCTAACTCAATGCAAGAAAGGGAATAAGTGTATTTCCCAAAATGTCAAACCAATCCTTTAAATGAAAGTAACCTGTGTGACCCCTGAACATGTGTCCAAGTACATTTGCAGCAGTGGAAATATCTTTGCTTTTTTATTCCTAAGAAGAAGAAGCAAATTTTAAGCAAAGTGCACAGATGCACTTGTGTTCTCACTACAACTCTCCGGCTGTCTGGAGTTTTATTCTTGTGATCACATCATCCCATTTTGGTGCCAAGTGTGAACAGGATGTGTAAGCAGCAGGGAGCCAGGCATACAGACTCATTCAGTGTGCGAAGCAGCCTTCATTCCTGCTTTGACAGGCGACAATTTTATCGGGCCCATAACTCGTCTGCACTAGTACGGGCAGAACAACTGTATAAATCATAAATCAAGCAGTTCATTGTAGCTGTGACATAACTGTTGTTAACGCTCAGACAGAAAGAAAGAGGGAGAGAGCAAAAGTTTTTTACTGCTGCAGTCCATCACATAATGTGTGTATAATTACTTGCTTACAGGTTCAGCAGGTGTAAATCAAACATGAGCTAATTGAAACCATTGTTGAATTAATTCATAATGAAAATATTTTATTATTAACAACCACCCAACCACTTTTTCATGCTCTAACCTGTTTTACTAAGCGCCTTAATAATTAGATTATGAATAAAAATGAAGAATAATTAAGATCCACACATCTCTGTAATATTGTGGTGTGCATACACTCCCAGACCACTTAGGTACACCTTGCTAGTACCGGGTTGGACCCCCTTTTCCCTATTGACATGATTGCATCACGCAGTTGCTGAAGATTTGTTGGCCTCACATCCATGATGCGAATCTCCCATTCCACCACATCCCAAAGGTGCTCTATTGGATTGGGATCTGGTGACTGTGGAGACCATTGGAGTACAGTGAACTCATTGTCATGTCAACCAGGCCACTTCAAGTCAATTAAATCCCCTTTTTTCCTCGGCTTATATTTCAGCAAGTTGCCTTGACCACGTGCTACATGCTTAAATGTATTGAGTTGCTGCCATGTGATTGGCTGATTAGCTATTTGTGTTGTGCAAGTAATTGAACAGGTGTACCTAATAAAGTGGCCAATGAGTGTATGTTATATTTTTCCAGAATCTGTGGTGTTTTAGGATTATTCCAACTTTTGATTTTTGTGTTTGTGATGTTCCTAGTTGCCACAGTGCTTAAGTCAAATTTATAGTTTAGGTGGCAAAAAATAAAAGTAAACATTTAACTGAGATTTATAATATTGACCTGTCTCTTTGTCAGAAAAAAACACAATTGAAGTTGAATGAAATCCAAAAAATGTACCCTTTATAATGAAACAAATATATTTTGGCAAATCACTAGTAATTGTTCTTACATCGAGCCTAAATAAGCAACTGCGTTATAGTTGTGGTAAACGATGCAACACATTATTATTACAAATAATTATATGCTATGAGATAAATGTAATATTGTAATCCATGTCACAGACTTCACTATATGAGCAGCTGATGGATATCAGTGTCAAACCATTAAATGAACACAATGAGTAATGACATTTTTGCCCTTCAACTTCACAGTGTCATTTATCATTTGTGAGTGGCTTTACCTGCCACCATGTCAACATGACCACGTCTGTAACGCTGTGGAGTGTCATTGACAATACACGGCACGAGACCTCGTTTTTTTTTTTTTATCCACACCCATCCATCACAGCTCCTTCAGCTCTGATTAAGTCAGCAGTGCAACTCCAGCTAGACGACTCATGGCTTGCAGAAAGTGACTGAACCTTCAACTCACTTTAACCTGACCACCAATAAGTGATAAATAGTCAGAATTATGATCACACATTTCCACTGACTGTCCAAAAGTTGTTGTGTCCGTTGGATTCCAATTTGCAATCTGTGTTTGGCATAAAATGGTAACATGAGGCGATTGATGAATGCGGGGTTTATGTGGGCAGTGGCCTACTTGAATGTTAGTGTGTGACTGATGGCTGCATCCATCACTTCAATGTCATTATTCAAAAGACATCAAGCAACTATTGGGAAAAGTGGGTCAAAAGAAGGAGAACTTGGTGAGTGGACTCATTTGACATATGGGAGGTTTGCATTAGAGAATTTGAAGTTTAGTTTTGGCTCTCCACCCTGTGACAAATCACAGCAGCAGTGGAGATAATGTCAGCGCAGTAACTAAATTAACATTATATGGGTGAACCCACGAAAGAGAAGGCAAAGGTGGAATGTACCTCAGGGTCTAAAAAGTTAACACATAATGCTGCATCGAAGGAATTCTTGATGAGGACATGTTTATATGTATGAGGATTGCTGCCACTTTTTATATCCCTGTGAAATGATGTAGCAGATGGCCTACATGTTAATGTTTCGTGCTCGTGTGTATATGTGTGTGTGAGGGAACCCAGCATTGTTATGAAGAAAAGGGAATGTCTTGTCTGGTCAATTTTTTTTTACAAAGATATCCAAAATTATAGCAATGGCATGATTTTTTTCTTTTGTAATCCTTCTGTTGCTAATTTTAAATTATACCACTGTTGCTTGAAATACCACAACAACAATACAAACATCTCATATACTGTATGCAAACTAACTCTGGAGTTAATGACTATATTTACATGCACACATTAAATCATGTTACTGGGAGAAACCAGGTTAAGGCAAGAAATCAGCAAACGCTGCAGGAACTTGGTTACTGTAAAACTTCCCAGCCCAGTGCCATCTTATTGAATGGAGATTCACATATTTTAAGTGAACTGGTAAAATATGACTGAGATTTTGGGTCAGACCGTTTCCACAACACAGTAGGATGACTCTGTCCATGTGTCCATGCAGCAGACTGTTCAGGTGTTGATACTGATTTGTTTCAGTTTGTTGTCTTTGGATGTTATTATTTTGAATCCAGTAAGTAATGATCCTTTCTTTCTTTGAATTGCTGTCACAGCAATATTTTCCCCGTCCGAGTCATACACATGCGTTCTTGTGGGAACATTTTTTGGAAATCTGGTTTAGATGTCTATATGGGAAGGAAAACAGATGAATAATTTGATATTTTGGAAAATGTGCTTACTTGCTTTCTTGCCAGGAGTTGGATGAGAAGATCAACATCACTCTCATATCTGTAAGCTAATTATAGAGCCAGGAGACTCTTAGCTTAGTTTAGCATAAATATTGGAAAAGGGGTGAAACAGCTAGTCTGGCTCTGTACACAAGTATCAAAATCCACCTACCAACGCCTCTAAATCTCACTAATTAACACATTATATCTTGTTTGTTTAATACACAAATACAAGTTGCGGTGCTGGAAGGCAGATTTTTGGAAGCAAAGATCAGCCAGGCTACTGTCTTCTGGTTTAATCACAATCATTATTGTAAAAACCTCACAATAATCAGTGTTAATTCACATCAGAACCTGAACTTTATTAGTCTCTAAGAGTAAAATTTGTCCTCTGCATTTGAACCATCATATTAACAGTAAGCAGCAGAACCCAATGACAGTGCCTTGTTCCCAATACTTAACACGGAGTGTCTGGAAAGAGAAATGGAGGAACAGCCACAAAGAACATGCTGACTCTACACAGAAAGTACACTATGACAGCTGTGCAGCCTTGAGGTCAGTGCTGCTAAAGGTGGGCACGAATTTTAAAGTTCCTTATTATCAAAAGTTTGACAACAAAATAAGAGCGACCGAAGCCATAAAGCAGTGAAAAGAAAACCATTTGAGAAAGCGAGAGATTTCTTTATTCAGAAATCTTACTTCATTCAGTTGTATTCAGAATAATAACGACTTAGCAGGGCAGAGGGGAAGGGAACAGAGCAAATGGATATGAACCTATATGGCAAGAAAGCTTCTAAGAATAAATAAAAAACACAGTGTCAAGTCTGCTTGTGTGTGTGTGCGCGCGCAATCATAGCAGAATAGAATAATTCTTTTGAACTGACAGCCTGCTCCTGCAAAGATCTCTAAATAGACAATTGAATTGGGTCCATTGAAGCTTCTGCGGCAGGTTTTAAGCAGACTTTTGTCTGGGGAATTTTGCTGAACCAGGCAGCCCAGGAGATAACGGAGACGTAAGTGTGAGTGAGTCCACATTTCTCTGTATACATTATTTGGTGTGGTTTAGGGAAGTGGTTCTCAATTCTCAAAGTACACCTTCATCAACACCAACACAAATGTGTTCTTTTGAACTGACCAAAAACATTTTTTCACCATAGCAGAAATCACAGGATTCCTGTCCTGCAAAGATAATGCTTTTATTTCCACAATGTTTTTTTACAGGAAATATCACAGCTAACACAGAGACCCTGCATCTCAACAGCTTTGAAGCAATTTTCAATGACTTTGTGACCTCTGAGTAATCACTCAAAGAAAAAAGAGTAGATTGTCTGTCGGTCAGAGGAGAAAAATGAAGCTCACCGTGAGTTCAACCAGGAACACTATGTTTATGTTTCATTTATTCACAATTCCATCTCTCTCTCTTCCCACTTAAGCTTTCTCAGACCAGCTGACTACGGGTGTATCAACCAGATTTTGCCATAATCTCCATCAGCCATCACTGTCAAACTTTAAATCGGTTCTCCTCTCTGCTGCTGTCAGCTGTCACTTCAGTGCGAAGTTGCTGCGGTCCTCCTCCATCCCCTTCACCTCCAGTTCATCATATCCAGGCCCAGGTCGAGCTCATCAGAAGTCCACTCCTCATCACATCCTGATCTTCAGCGTTCTCTTCATCCCACCACCACCTCTGTCTAGAATGGGATAGACTGGGAAAGAATCCTTTGTCATTTTGATTGTGATGATTATTATTAATATTTTCTGAATGTATTTTTTATTGATTGATTTAAATTGAAGATTTAAATCAAGGTAATTTCCTTAATGTTTTCTATGATTTTGATGATAACCTCCCAAAGTGAAGTAACATTTACCATCACGGGGGTTGGGGGGGACCGGGGTTCTATACCACTTAACGACTTCCTTTAAATACCATCATGTCATGATGGGGTCTAATCTGGGTTGAATCGGCAAAGACTATTACTCACATTTTTTACATTCATTGTGCACATGTCAATAAATTATTCGTTAGTCTTTCCTGATTGATTAGGAGGGATTTATACTAATCAATCTGCAGAGACTGCTGATGCTTTGACTATGACAAGCTGACCAAACGAGTGACACAGGGGTACTTTGCTGTATATTTGCATGGCCCTCAGACCATTTACCACGTAATAATCATTCCAGGTTATTGCGTACTCAGAGCTATAATGTCATCACGCGATCTCAGTGCTGAACATATGGTGTTATGAACTATAGTGTTGCCAAGCCACTAAAGCTATAAAATCCCATTTCATTAATTAATGGTGAAACTTTGGCATCAATCACATTAAAAGCATGCTTTTCCCTTACCACAGAGCACAAGTCACATGAAGAGCTGACTTCTGCAGTCATTATAATTGTACGGTAGGTGCATTTATGATCTGTTTATACACAACCAATGCAAATTGCAGAACTCAAATATAATTGTAGGCTTTGGCCTTCTTTATACTAATAGCCATGTCTAGATAAAATGCACTTTTTAACCCCTGCACTTGATGAGACTGCAAAGTGCTCTTAGAATTATGCTATGTGAAGGGTTGTCATGACCATGTTAGTTTAATTTGTTAAAATGACTGAGAATTGTTTGACATTGATCTGAAGAGAGGATTCTGCATAATCTTTTTTGTCTTTGTTATAGCTGAGCCCCTTTGTTTCCGCTTTCATGGTTTATAATCGCTGCCATCAGGTTGTTATCTCTGCCTCTGTTGCTAGCGGTGAGCCAGAACTGAGATGGAATTTTCTTTGAGTTTAAATGAATTATTTGCAGCTATTTATTTCTTATCCCTGCAGGCTATTATTTCATAATGAATTGCCAAGGACAGTCTAGGTGTATATTTGCTTGGCAAATAAACATTTGTAAGAGACACAAAAAAGAAACAAGATGTTTTTCAAAGTGAAAAGAGCTTTTCAGCCTTCAGGCAGCCAAGCTATGAACTGTTTTTACAATGGATATTCATCATGTAAGGCATTATATTGAGCTTTCCAAAAACATTATTAATGTGTGAGTGACATTTGTTGCTGTTTAATTATTATTACTAGTGTACGACGCCAAAATGCATTTCTTTGAAAGGGGCAAATAAGTTTCTATTTTGAAAAGTTGGAGGCTTTTTTTCTGAACTTTATATCATTCAATTGCAAATCTGTTTTCATCAAGCCTTATTTTGTTAATCAAAATCACTGTAAGAGGAATCTTTTGTATGCAAGAATCCAGATCTGAATCTAGCTGAATCAACAGGGACTGAGAGACAAAATTATCTAAAACAACTCTTTCTTTATGCTCTGATACCTGCTACAGGCACCAACAGTCACAAAATGTATAGAAACATACACGAGTGCAGTGGCCTTGCCTCAAGTGAAGACTGGATTAAAGGATTTGTTTGCCTGCTGTACCTTTTAGGACACTTGAACCGTGATGCAGCATGCCACACAATGAAAATGCATACACTTATGTTATGACCACCAGTTTGAATTATTTCTTTGAGAAATAGTGTTTGTCCTTTTTTTGACTACTACTAAGTACTACAGTACACCCATGAGCTTCAGACGCCTTTGCTATGGATACGAAGCCAGTGAGAGGCGCCAATCATAGAGGTAGCAAATTCAAAATACTTTGAACTAGTCATTGACCAAAACATACTGCCATGATTGGTGAATCAAAATTGACTCAGAGTCAACCAGTGAAAAAAAACAACAACCAGTGAATTGATTTAAACTGTAGCTTGTAAAATCAGTTGTCTCAACAAGGTAACCTTTAGCTTCTGTACTGTATGTAACAGAATTTTAGGCTCTGTGATTAGACGTTTCTCTCCAAAATGCACTTAGAGAGTCATAGTTCTTCTCCCCAGATGTTTTTATGTGCGAAGTATTCTACCTTCGACAAAAAAACAGATATGTTCTAACACACTTCAGTTCAGAGTTTCATTCCCATCCAAGCCTTGAAATGCTCCAGTTATAGCTCTTCCCACCTGCAACTCTATTAGGTAGTTTAGTCCAGTAGTTGCCATCCTAGGGGCCAGGCCCCCTCCAAAGCGTAAAGAAAATACTGAGGAGTCATGTGATGATTATATGTATATGTTTTTTTCCACTTTGATTTTGATTTTGTTTTGTTTTTAATTCCATGCATTCTTCTTGTTGAAGTTCTTTATCAAAACTTGCTGCCTTTGTTGCCAAGAAGGCAGTTCAAACACCAACAGTTTGGTCAGAGATTCGGGTGTGTTAAGCGACATTAAGCTAATGTACCCCCGAGCTGCTAACCTCAAGCAGAGATGAGGAGCGGCCCACACAGGTCTGGTAAATTCACTTTTTTCTGACTAAACCTCCAGATATTTTTCATTTTCAGACTTCTAGGGCCGTATTTTAAAGACCCAGGGCCTTACCAAAGGGCCTTGACCAAGCGTCAATATGTGAGGAGTTGGGAGTGAGAATGTGTTGCAGCAAAGGCGAAAAAAATGGTCGGTGAACCAGGCACATGGTTCAAAAGGGTTGTACTTAGTCTGTGAATTAGTCATGGTGTGTTTTGGGCATAATATGCAATACACCAGTCAGAGTGTCATCTTCCATTCCCTTTAAAATCCAGGTGCGCTTGTACCTTGGCATATTGCCATTATAATGGTGGATGAATGGCGCATTGTTAAAACCATCAATTGACTTGCAGACTCAAAGCAGAGAGGGGGATATGGACAAAAGTGTGGACGTGATATAAAACTGTCTAATGTTACTCTTCAACTCTGTGGTTTATCAGTGAAGCGTCTGAACTACACTGCGACTGGAGTTTGTTAACAGACAGACGCTGTCTCCTCTATGAAACGTCTGGATCCCCACTGCGCTGCATTATTATAAACTATGTTGAACCGGTGGCATCTCTCCCCTTCAGTGTTTTCTTTATTTTGCGTTTTATTGCTGTATGAGTGTTTTCTTTAACAATTTACTTTCATGACTACAGAGGCTGCTATCGGTAATTTTTAAATGTTTCCATTTAAAAGGTTGTGGGGCATTTAAGCAGGAAAACGAACAAAAAAATTTAGTTATAAACTTGACATGACAGGACACAGGAAACTCTCCCTAGGAAACAGAATTCAACTTTTAACTTCTTAAATAATTTAGACGCTCTGATTGAGGTCAGGATTGATCCGGAGGACAGCTGCTTTTCTCCAAACACTTTAACTGTATTAACCTCGACTGTGTGTGAGACCTTTTTGGATATGGAGAAACACATAGAACATGAATTAACATTAGATCCTGACCTATCCTCTTGGTCGGGAGATTTTAATAAACAATGAAGTTATGCTGTTGTGCCTCCTGCATAAATGCGTCACAGCGTCTCTTATCGTCAGAGTAATGCACCCCTAAAATAACAAAAAACAGTGAAACTGCTTGACTTTAGACCAGTTTTTGGGGTGTCAATGGCGCAATCACTTTCTGCTGCCTCAAAATAGCAATGCGCCAACAATTTTCCTGACCACACCTCATTTTAAGACCAAAACTCCCATGGGCGCACAGATGGGGATGCATTTGTGCCTGGCGTGAAAATGACAGCTGCATCGATTGGAAACTAGCAATGACACTAGCTTTGCGCTGGGCCTAGTCTTCAGCCCCAACTGCCACAGACTCAAGTGATATAATATAAGGCAATTTATCATGCAGCGACCTCTGGAGCCACAAAAAGCTTTTACAACTTCACATCACACATGTACTCCCCAGCACCTGTGAACAGACTTTGATGTGTTAAATCAATGCACTTCCACTTTAATGTAAAATCAAAGTAGTTGTCACAAAAACTTAATGAAGTAAAAAAGTAGTGCAACATTTCCCTCTGAAATATACAGAAGTATAAAGTAGGAAAAAAGTATATAGTAGCATAACAATAAATTATTCAAGTAAAGCACATATACCCCAAAATTATATTGTCTTTAGTGCAGTACAGTAAATGGACTTTGATTCTTACCACCACTGATTAAGAGACTGTGTGTAACACTGGCCCCAAGTCAGAGGCTGCTGTCAAATCTGTTGCTTCCAGGTATCTTTTGGTCAGTGGACTACTGATGAGATGAGAGATATAAGATAAGATATAAAGCCCAAATGAATACAGCTATGATCAATACTGCCATGTGAGACACAGATTCCTTCCACAACAAAGATGAACCTGTCAATAGAGCTGAAAAATTAAAAACAACAACAACAAAAAATTCCTCCTCTGAATTGCATTGTTCTTTATTTTCTCGTAGTTTTACGCTCCACCACTTTCGATATTGATTGTGAGGCTGTAAGAAATATTTGATTGGTTTCTTTTTAATCTGCAGACAAACTGCAAGTGTGTGTTTGTGTGTCAATATGTGTATGTGTATGTGTTTGTGTTTAGCGTGCCACATGTGTGTGCGCGTTTATACACAAAACCGTCTTTAATTTAACTTAGTGAAGCATGGGGACTCACGCCTTGCACCAGTGTTCATTTCATACTCCCATTTGTGTTGCACATTTGGAATGCAGATGAGCTTCACTGCTGGTATTTTAGCACTAGCTGTTTGGCTTTGTCTTAATGAGGTATCAGTAAATGGGTTTCTCTTCTACCAGATATGGTGCTTAGAGGCAAGACATAGAAATATGTTGACACAGACCAGGTGGATAACCTTAATGAGTTCAAAGTGGAGATTTCTCAATTTAAATATGCAGAGAGAAATCTTGTCATTATGTGTGATAACTTGCAAAGTCCTGTGAGAAGTGGGCTCCTGTTTCCTTCAGGGCAGTGGTGTTCTAACGTTAAACTGCTGCCTCACAGTACTTACTTACACATAAAAATCAGCTCTGAGCTGCAGCTGCTGAGTGTCGCATTTCTCTGAACTAATATTTGTACTAACGCCCCAGCAGGAAGTTCACTCTATTTTGAGGCGTCACCCACCTACTCATAAGACTCACACACAGACAGTTATGCATATTGTAGTGTGCACACACACAAACACACATGCACGCTGCCCAGTCTGAGATGTATTCTCAAACTCGAGAGCTCCCAGGGCTCCAGTTGAGAGGGATCAATGATAGTGTCTGCACCTCCTGACCTGCACTCCGAGTCTCTGTCACCTCTCCTCCAGCCTCCACAGCCAAGAGGCAAGAAACACACCACAAACTCACCGTGAAATGAGATACTCGCTGTGAAAAATGTCTGCAGCTTTATGTGCTCCATGCCACGAAAGGTCCTTGAAATGCATTTATACTTACAAGAGCGCCACCTTAAACAAAAGGTTAAAAGTGAGGTGGAGATTTAACTTAAAGTGCTGCTGAACTTTGTCAAGTTTTCAGCCATCTGCAATGTCTTGTCACGTCAGAGTGGCTGGAGAGTGCTCTGTCAAGGTTAACAAGTTCAGTTCATTTGATTGGACAAGGTCAAAGTTAGAGGAAAACACAATTAAAATACAGTGGCAAGAAACTTCTGCAGGTGATATTTAAACCCCAAGGGACTCATGAAAGCAACCCTCTTCAAAAACAAAGATCCCCCAAAGTACACATTGATCCCATTCTATTTATGTCCTCACTTCATTTTAATATGAAGTTTGTTAATCTTAATGATTAAAGCTGTAAAAATTAAAATCCTTTTGATCGAGAGTAACTGCAAACAGGCCATCACATGCTATTGTAGTGATTAAAAAGTCTTATTTCGTGTGAAAGTCTGTGCTTAATCTCTCAAAAACCCCAAGTGCTTAATTTAGTTGACATTCCAGTATTCGTCTCAGTAACAGAAATACCAATAATATGTCATCCTATGTTTTCAAATGAGACTCATAATCCCTGACGATAGGTGATGATTTCTCATTTCATTTCCACAAGTGCCACATCGGCAGTCTCACACCTGCAGCTCCACTGCCTCCAGACCAGGACTCTGATCTGTATGCTGGTCACTGTTAAATAAACATTAGCAGTAATAACAGACAACTAGCAGTCAAAGAGGTGAAGCTTTGGTGAAGCTGACATTATACCTAAAAGCGTAAATAAATGAAAATACTGTGCGACTGCACGCTTTTAGAAATAAAAAGGTGTGTTAGTATATGCCCCTTGGGAAATCAGTGATCCCAGGTCAGTCATTAACAAAGCAGAGGCAGAAGATGTTCTTGATAAAAAGTGACTAATAACTTGAACTTCCTGCGGCAACACTGAACACCACTTGATGCTGATGTGTCACCGGCCGCTTCGAACACACTCATTGGTGTGCGTCATAATTTCAGACAGGTATGTAGACCAATGTATCTGTTTACTGTTTGTGTTCGTGCACTGAAAAATGTCAAACCCTGTCCTGCAGTGAACCTGTCTATTAAAAATGCAGAGGCTGCAGAGCGGACACATTCCAGCTGATGTAGATCCAGACTCCGCTGCTAGGACCATCATGACTCATTAACCCAAACAGAGTGTGCAGCTCAGAGCCCTGTGGGCCAGATAGGGGTCTCTCATAACAACTATGCCTCCTGCAAAAAACTTGATATACTACTGATTTGATTTTCTTATAGTCTACTGCACAGAACTTGCAATACACATTCTGTGTTGTCAGAGTTTAGGTAACTTAAACTCTTGGTTGACTTTCACATATTTTTATTTTCATTTATGCTTTGAGCTGAATGCTAAATTAACATGGTCACAAAGACTGCTGATGTTTAGCAGGTATGACGTTTACCACGGTCATCATCTTGTGATCTTTTAGTACGTAAATAGCACTAAGGGCAGATGGGTATGTCATTTTGCAGGTATTTGGTTATAAAACAAAGCATTGTACGAAATTGACCTGATGACTGCACTAAAAGAAGTTAAAACATTTTATGGCAATCCATTAAATTGTCAAGTGACCACCAAAGTCATAATGATTTATCCTCTGGGAATCATGTATGTCTGTACAAAATCTGGGCTTAACTATTTTGCACATGTTGAAAATCTTTTACTTGATAAATTAATCATTAATCAGGACATGATCTTTGCATCCTCAATTGTGGAATTCTGTTCATATTGGATGACACACCAAATGCATGTGTTTCAAACCTTCTGCATCTCTCTCTGCTGCTGGTATCATTTCACCAAACCCCTCCTACCAAACCCACAAGTTCTTACAGCAACATAAGGAGCCGGTTGCCGGAAAACTCATACCTCCAGGGCGAGAGCCTCGCCAAGACTACAGTCCCTCTCCTGTCTTCTCAAAGACGCCCCTCCAGTGTTTCGCAGCCCTAGGCTTCAGTGGCAGCTGTGACGCTGTTCACCACACACACACACCACTGTCCCCGCTCAAAAGTTACTCCCCATTGTTTATCATCATGCCTCTTTGCCACTCATCGATATGATGGCGTTGAAAATAATGAGCCTGAAGCTCCCTGAGGAGCCAGGTTGTGTTCACACACAGTGTTTTGTTCTGTATGCTGTTGGCAAATGAGGTTTTATCATTGCTGATGATTGTTTTTCAGCCAGTATTTTTCTTTCCTGAAGCCGCGTAGTAGTAGCACAGGCACGAGTAATGATTGACACAGAGTTAGAGACTCCTCCTGGCTCTGATTGGTTATTTTTGTTCAGGGTGAATTTTTGCAAATGGCATTAGGGGCACCACAGGACTGTCTCACATACCGCTGTCAGGAAATAGTGACAAATATGCCAAAACACTGACCTTTTTCTTACAGTAATGCACAGCTACATAATATAAGTGGAGTATTCCAGGCATGTTGCAAGAAAACTAGTTAATTTTTTTATGTAATATATTCTTCTTTAAATAATAGCATATTTTCCCAAAGTGGAGATGGAGATGTGTACCAATGTATGTAAACTATCTCTGTGAGCAGGTGTTAAACATGACTTCACTAAGTTTATTCTTGTCTTGAACTCTTACCCTGAGCAAAACCTAATTTCAAAATTAATCCCTAATCCAAAATCCTAATCCTCAACTACTGAACCGGGTGAAGCGAGGACTGGCCAATGACCTCACTTCCTAAAAAAAGTCCAAAGCTCAAAATGACTCACACAAGCAAAACAAAACTAGTCCACAAACACACACACACTCTCACTGTCTCTTCTTTCTTGATCTCTTTTCCAGGCGGGGGATTGGCCACACTTCATCCTCTGGACAGCATAATCTCACACACGCTGTCTCCACTGCACCAAAACTAAGTGCATGAAAGCATGTACTAAGTCGTGACAAACATTTAACTGCAGTGCAAGGGGTTAATGAGGACCACTGATTACATGGGGAAAAGGTGGGGATTTCCATATAATGACTGGTGTGCTGCAGACTGAGTGAAAGAAAACGCTACCTATGCAGAGATGCTTACAGATTTTTAAATAACCCCTGGAAAGTTAAGCAGCAGTGTTAACAACAAATTTGCTTCCTCCTCAAACAAGTTTCAGACAGGTTTGAGGTTGTGAGATGCTGGGGCAAAGATTAACAGATAAGTAGACAGACAGATATGCACAGAGACAGGCAATAGGAGTGGATGAGCGCATGAAACGAGCAAAGACTTAGAATTCAAGTAAGAGGCTTAGTTTTAGTCAAAGGACTCTTTCTAGTGTCTTTATGAAAACTGACGGGGCAGATTATCCTGACGGCATACGGGTGAGAACGAATGTCATGTCTGGCTTTGAGCACAAAACCCAACAATTCCTCACATCAATGACATGGTGCACTTTGGCATATCTCATTGTCAAATATAAAATGTTGCATGATGCTCTGGTGAAAATGTGCCCTACTTTTTGTTCAGAATGTAAAGAAGTAACAGTTCTGATGTTATGGCAAGGACATCTCTATATTGTGTTGCAAATATGTCTACTGAAGTAAGCATGCTAACCAGCTAGTCCCAGCCCGTCCTGTCTCGTACCACCTCAAGCAGCAATAGACAGATAGTATAGCCTCCCCCCATAGTTTCAGCTGGGAGATGTGTGCGAGCGCAGAATCTGAAAACAATCCAGTGTTTGTCTGTAATGACTAGTGGAAAAGGAGCTGGGTTTTCTTAGATACAGCTCAAAAACTCTGCACTCACCCTGCTGGTGGTAACAAATTTTACTATAAATGATATTATGAACAGTAAAACAAAAAGACACTCTCCTTGCTGCAGCTGCCAGTAAATAATAATAACCTAAAATATAATAAAACAAGAAATATTCTATATCAGACCACTGACAAGGTAGCATGCTAAAATCAGCTATTAAGCAGTAAGCATGCTTGTGGCTGATGGAAATGTAATTACTTTTGTAGATATTCAGTCATGAAGCATAAAATAATGGGCAAATTGAAAACTTTGAGCTTGATGAAAAGTAAAGGGATCTCCAAAGTTTTTAAAATTCATCGTGAGGGAAACATAATTGTCTGTACCAAATTTTGTGCAATCCGTCCAAAGGTTGTGAAGATATTTGCTGCAACTTGCTAGTGCTAGAGGAAATTGGACATGTCAGTCTGGACCAATGCGGTGGGGCGACCGACATAGAATTGTGAGCATTGGTAAAAACATACAAGGGTCCACTCTATTTAGCAACTTTGACAATACTAACAAAACATCATAACATTATTAAAATCGTACTAAGAGGAAGTTCTAAGAATGATAGTTTTTATCTGTCTCTTCTGACTTCTACATCATAAGTCTGACCATGCTGCTAGAATACATCATTTCTCCTCCAACTCCTACAGAGGATTTTTTGGCAACTGAATTTCCCATCTCAAGTTAGTAACACAAACGGCTCTAATGACCTGAAGGTCACATTTTCTTTCAGAAAACTGCCACCTGTACAGTTTCATGCTCAGGAGACCTGGCCAACTGGTTTATTTGGAAATGGTGCAACAGGTTTCAGAATGTGTACACAGCTTTTCCCACAGCGAGGATGGATATATTAGCAATTGTTTGGATTAGACGTGATGTGATGTATTCAAATGGCACCGCCCTGGAAAAATGCTCATGATGTTTTCTTTTCACGTGTTAATGCGCCACTGACCGAGGAATCATTGCATATTCACTGAAGCTCTGCAAAGCTTGTCCTGTGCTAAGGCTCACAAAAATAAATTAGGAGCAATTATGAAGCATTAGGAGCACCGCGAGGCTGTCAGATAGAGCACTTGCAACATTCATCTTATGTATAATAATCAAACAATGACTTTGTTCTCCCAGATGACCAAGGTGACTTGAGTGGTTCATCAAATAATCCTCAGTGACTCTTTTTGTGTCTCTGAGCAACCGGCTGTGACTGAAACACCCGGTGAGCTCAACCCTGATTTTGAGGCCAACTGTGTCGATCAATGGAGCGGCCCAGCATGGGAAGTGCACGTTTATTAGTGTTTCACAGTTGCAGCTGAGAAAAGTAACGATTTCAAATGATTCAAAGTAAAAAAAAATAACTCTGCCCTTTAACTGACTGTGACAAGGAGCTAGCTAAACAGCTACATAACATAGGTATCAGTAAACATGCTTAAAAACGATGCCAGTGTTTTTGCTTTAGCTTATTTACAACTCACTGCTAACCATTCTGCAACCCCCAGAGTTGTAGTTGATGTGTTTGTGCTTTTTACCTCCTTCCAGAGAGCCACTTAATTCCCTTCTTTTCACTTTGGAATAAAAATCAACTTGCAGTGACTTGTAACTTGCTTGAGATCGATAATCCATCACAAGGAACATCATACAGTAAGTGCTTTTGTTTTTGTCAAGGTTAAGTCAGTGTTGTAGTGCAGTGCAAACTTCTTAAATCAAGCTATGCTTACAACTGCATTGTCTCATGATGATAATGTAACATAAACCAAAAGCACCCATGATGTTCACTGTCATGGCAAGTTCAAGTCTCTAAATTGAACTAAAATGGCAGATATACAGAGATAGACTGTATTCCAAAAGCAGATATTTCTGCAAGAGTGCCTTCTTCATAGCTTAAAGTGGAAAGCATGACAACATCTTATATACTGTAAGACATAATCTGTATGAAGTAGATAAGCCATTGAATAAAGAATCCCCATTATGAAATCATTTAATTCTGCAACAGTATACCTAGAAGTCTAAGGCCTCAGTACTAAAACATTTTAAGTACATACCCACTGTTATAGGAAAAACATAGTATACTCTAGAATAACATTCAACTTATATGTGAAGAGCTAAACATTAACTGGATTCCCCTGAGATACAAGAGAGGAAAAATAAGCAGTTATAATATTTAACAATTAACAATGGATAATATGACTACTTGTATGTAAAAGCTGTTGGTTGTAGTGACAGACCCACAGAGAATTATGACCCAACTCTGCAGATCTGGGCCCGTATTTATCAAGCTTCTCAGAATTACTCATAAGAACACTCCTAAGAATTGACTTAAGACTAAAATGGCACTTTGAGAAGCTTGATAAATATGGGCCCTGGAGCGCAACTTAAAAGGTGATGTAAGTGGTGTGTTCACAGCTTGTTTCTGCTGGCCGCCAAATGGCCAGAAAATACAGTTAAGGAGACATATTATCTTCAGACAAAATATATTTCATTTCATTGATCATAAAAACTGAAAAATACAAATTGTGAATAAAGTGAAGATATTGAGCATAAGTCTACCTTATACCCTCATAACATTAAGGCTAGAATAACATATAAAGGGTCAGTTACAATTGAGATTTGAATGGAAACAAGTGGCTCACAGAACTCAGGGGGGAAAAAAACATTCAATTTGTCAGCTGAAACAAGTAAAAACGGTCTTTTAAGCTAATTGCAATGAGATGTGACATGACGAAGGACAGACATTTGTACCTGAATGATTTATTAGACTTATTATGCACAATTATTATTGTGCAGTATTTTTCTACTCTTTTGTCTTGACTGAGGCAAGAGCCTAAGAAGCCGAGAGTGAAAAGAGCAGAATTTGTGTTAACTGATTAACACCATCAATTGCTGCTTCCTTTCAGTGCCCCAGTGTCAAAAAGGAATGATCTCTGTGTGAGAATAAATAGATGAATGGTTATTTTTTGCTTTGAAACTCAAAACTGAAATTCACAAGTGCTGAATTTCTTTCAACCCTTCAACAATCAACTTTAATATGAGTCAAAGTTCATGGTGAATCCTGCTTCACGTCTAACAAGAAAAGAGTTTAATTTATACTTTCAATCTGGTGCTATTTCAAAGCATTACAGGAATAAAATAAAATGCTCCAATAGGTGACTCACAAGGATCTGGCTGTTTTGTGTGTACCTCCAACAAAATGTGACATTTTCAAAACTTTCACCATAAAATACTCTCTTAATAACGTGCAGATATTTTAGAAAACTTAGCTCACTTGCAAATTAATTTGTATTCATTCTTACCAAAGGAGCTTTCAATTATATAATGAAAGAGGAAACGAAGAATTAAATTTCTTTTTTAAGAGCTTTTCATTATTCTTTAAATTCAGTTAAATTACAACCAACTTCCCAATAATGATCACACTAAAAGGGGTAAAAGGAACAGAAAAAACACTTCACTGAACACAAAAGTGACTCAGAGTTACGTCCCAGTGAGACCTTCATTTACATAATGTCAAAGTAAGTTCTGTTTCTTTTTATTGGTTTTCCTGCCAAACGTCATGCTCTTACAGCATTAAATACTTTATCTGTAACTTGAACTTAAAATGCTGTCAGTAATTTAAAGCTGTCACATTAGAAAAGGTTACCTCTGCATAAATTATCTATGTTCCTCCAAACAAAAAGGTAAACCAGCAGAAAATAGCAAATAAAAAGATGTTACAGGAATAGTTTGACATTTGGAAAAATTACTTTTGTAGAAGAATTGATACTACTCCAATGATTGTTAACATTACACTGCAGCAGCATGGGTAATGTTAACAATTTTTTTTAACAACTTTACACTTGGCATAAAGATTGAAAAGAGGGGGAAACAGCTGGCCTGCTCTGTCCAAAGGTAACCAAATCCACCAACTAGCACCTTTAAAGCTCACTAATTAACATGTCATGTCATGTTTAATCCCTACAAAAACTGAAGATGTTGTACCAAATGAGAGCCCTCCCCAGAATAAAAAAAATACACCTTTCCCACAATTCTATGAAATTTTTATATGAAAATTCACTCACTGAGAACACATTTTTGACTACACTGACCATTTGAATTCACATTTGAACACAATTGATTTCTCAGAGGGAAATAAAATGTGCCTTCCATTTGTTTTGTTCAGCTGCTTACTGTTTTGTGACTTTAAATACATTTACCAATTAGACAATTGCACTGTGACCAGTTGTGAGTATTTTACCAGAAGAACAACTGACCTTGATGGTCATTTGAATATTCTGCATTTATTACCAGTAGGCTTATTAGCTGCTGACATGTAGGCCTAGGTTAAAACTAATGTTTACAAGCTGTTCAGTCGCACTTTTCACACCTGATCATCTGTATCTCCAGAGCATGACGTCCCTGTGGGGCCACTGTTTTCAGCACGCCTGTCCCTCTCTTTCTGTGCTGTCTGCATTGTGACCAGATAGATTTTAATTTACCAGAAGAACAATGACTGACTGTGATGATCATTTTAATTTGATACATTGAATATTCTGCTGGTATAGTTTTATTTGCTTTAATGTTATCATGCTGTTTAGCTAGCTATACGGTATGTGTATAAAGAACAGTGTATATATATCTATTTATGCTCGAAGCCACAAGACTCCCTTGACAAAAATAGTTATTTTACCTCACAGAACACTGGAGTTGCTGGTATACTGCTGGCTCGATCGTTTAGTTTGTTTATCTTACTGTGTGACTTTGGGTAAGGTTAGTTCAGATCCACACAATCAAAACAAAAAGTAATATAAATAGGACATAAAAAGACACAGATCCATTGACAGGGTTTATAAAAGCAGGACATATTTAACATGTATACTGGGGAAAAAGAATGGGTGGTTACACCCATGCCCTCATGAGGTTGGTTAAGGCCCCACATTTGCTCTTGATGACCAAAACGGTGAAAAGCGTATTTTTTCAGCAGTAACTGGAATTGGTTTTTTTTATAACATTACAGGAGAAATACATGCTGAACAATAATATTTAGGGTTTATGACAAGTGCAAACCACTTTATTAGAGTCCTCAAGCCATAGATTGAACTCTCACAGTCAAGGTAAATTTTTCCATATAGTACAGTGTCTTTGAAAAGCACCAATCATCCTCAAGTGCATTCATTTGCACTTCTATTATGAGGCTATATAATGGATAGAAAGGCAGCTCTATTTCCTGAGTGGTGTCACTGTTTAGTTACCTTTTCTGCACACAGTTGTGTCCTGTTGTGTGACAGGCTTTCACAGCATTCTAGGTCAGCCCTGCAATGCTCCAGAGTGACTCAAGAATGAAAGGGCATGTACAGGGAAGAAGCAAAAATAGCAGCTGGGTCACAGAAGCCAAAGCTTTGACAAAGCCTCGGACATGTGTGTTCCCTGACCTGAATAACCAAGAGAGCTGCGGAGCGGTAGACCAGGTAGAACCCAGACCCGTCGGAAAATAGCACTATTTTTCTTTCATATCCATCTGCACTTTTTATTTTGTTGTTTACACCCCAAACTCACACTAACAGCTATAACAGAGCTGATACACTATTTTGTTCATGCACTGATATACTAAAAAACAAAAGGCTACACAGAAACACTAATAAATCTCAGCTTTGAGATCATGTTTAATTTGCTGAAACGATGGCTCATGCGCCTTGGCCCCTCACATACACATGAAAGCGAGGGGGCATTTGCTGTTTCGTTTCCAAACATCGTTTCTGCAATGCCTGTCCAATTACTCACACTACAGAGGTTTCTCTCCAATCGCTGTCTTCACTGCAGGGTTAAATGGAATTAGCAAAGCCGAGACCTCATCATCATCCGTTCCATTTTGTGTGCACTTTCACATTCACCACCTGCCAAGTTACATCGCCTTTCCATTTTGGAGAGACTTTCAAAGAACAATGGGCACACGGCACCAAGTGTGGCCATGATCTGTTTTACACTGTGCTCATCAAATACAATTCATTCTTTCACAATGAAAGGTGCAGAAGAAGCAATTACTCAGTGAAACACATTTGTAGTCAGGGGGAAGCTACAGCGTGTTATCAGTTCAAACAGAAAGAAGTGTGCAGAACTCTTTGGGAGATGCCAGAGCTCATGAGCAAAATTAGTCATTTTTATGTAATTTCAACGGAGATGATGCCAAGCTTCACATGCACACAGAGACAGACACACAGTACTGCTTTGTGCCAACGCCTTCATGTCGTGTAGCATGCAGTTGAACCTCTTTCCCCTCACTTCCTAATGTGGGAGAAAATCACAATGTCATTCTTGACTTGTGATTACTTTGGCACATTGCATGTTTCTGGGTTAGAGGCATGTGTGTTCAGGCATACTAACACCACTGCCATGTCAAGCCCTTTCACATCATCTTCCTGGCCAATTCTGAGTCTCTCTGCCCTTCTCTCAGCTGCTGGAAGAGGTTGATTGGGGCGCAAATGATCAAAATCGGCTACATTCGTCCTAAAGCTCAGCAGGCGGCCGAGGAGGGAAGAGGGAGGGGAAGAGAATGAGTCAGAGATGACAGAGAATTCAAATGGAAAGAGAAGATGCAACAGCGCTTAAAGAGAGGAGAAAAGGAAAGACTGCTGGTTGGGGTGGTGGAGGGGAAGTCAGACTGGGAAACTAGGATAGAGAGTGCAAGAGAGAAGCAAAGGAGTGTGGAAGAAAGAGAGAAATGGGGGGCTGGAACTTTTCAATTACAGCACACACAGACAACAAAGACCCAGATTTCAAGAGACTATAACAGTCTGCAGTCCGGAGGGAAAAGCTCATTTAGCCTCCTTCATTTCTCCTATCCTTTCTCCACACAAATTACAAGTAGGAATATTTAATGTGTTACTTTTGTTGCACAAGCAAACACAGGCTTCCCTAACATTACAGATGTCCCAAATGCCATAGGGAGGCAAATCCTCCTGTCGGAAGATGACAAGAAAAACTGCACCGCGCTTTAAATTTCAAAGTGTTTCAGTTGATTGCGGCAGCACAGGCGTCTGTCAGCAGCCCTGACAGTGACTACAGCTATTTAGGCTTTGAAGATGTGATCCCACATTATTGAATTGACCGTCTTAATTTGAGCTTGATAATGGTTCAGAACGCAGCAGCACGTCTGGTTTTTGATCATCCCAAAAGGACTCATGTCACTCCATTACTCAGTGACCTCCACTGGCTACCTGTGGCCTGCCGAATCAAATTCAAGTCACTAATGCTTGGATACAGAGTACTGGGTATGCACCGTCTACCTAAACTCCATAATACAAGATTACGTTTCTTCTCAGCCACTGCGCTCCTCCAGCAAACACCGCCTGGCTCTGCCATCCCTACACACAAAGCAATCTCAGTCCCGGCTGTTCTCATATAGTACCACGATGGTGGAACGAGCTACCACATGCCATCAGAGCAGGGGCGTCCCTCTCTAACTTCAAGAAGCTCTTGAAAACTCATTGCTTCCGAGAAGACTTTCTCTTATAACACCCCTAACCTCTAACATGCACTTCCTGTGCTCTTCTTCTTCTATCCCCTTAGAATTCTCTTATATTGATTGTACTTTTTTGTTAACTCTTACTTCTTTCCCTAGGTATTTAGTACTATTAGCTCTTACTAGTATTTATTGCTGCCCTTACTAGTATGCATTGTCATTTGTAGATCTCGAGCTGTATTGATGCTTTATTGATGCTTTTATGTTGTTCCCCTGGCATCCAATGGGGCGCTGGCCAAATAACATTAAAGCAAAGGGGAATCAATGCAAGCAGGCTATTGATTCAACTACCATCATGAACAACAGACACTCTCCT
Organism: Micropterus dolomieu; assembly: GCF_021292245.1. NCBI lineage: Eukaryota > Metazoa > Chordata > Actinopteri > Centrarchiformes > Centrarchidae > Micropterus > Micropterus dolomieu. The sequence goes on from NC_060155.1 coordinate 21,283,981, forward strand.
CGCAGCCCATTTAACACAAGGAGTCCTTTTGTCAATCAGGTTTTCAGTGTGAATGACAAGCATAATGACAAGATGACTAGAAAGAGCGAGACAAAGGACTCTCCTGGCAAACATAAAGTTTAATTGCACCAACATCAAAAACTTCTGGCTCGGGAATTTAGCTTTTTGTCATTGTTGTAGATCCCAATGAGCACAAGTCTAATAGGAAATTAATCTGCTGTACCTGTCGACCCCGCTCCTCAAACAAACACACACGCAAACACACTGAACTACGTCCCTGCTATCTACCCCTCCATAATTTGAAGGCTTGTGGCAGCTAACTTTCCTCTAACGTCATTCAGCTTTCACATGTCTGAAAGATTTGTCGACTGTGTGTCAAGTAGTTGTGATTTCGCTGCGAGAAAGGCAGGAGGGGGGAGAGAAAAAAAATCCACTTCAGCATCTGTTCCTCCACCTGTCTCACTCATCACTGTCTGAGAAATACCATTAGTAATGTGAATTCACACTAAAATGTTTTGAGCATTCAAAGTTTATCATTTAAAAGTTACAGCTTGAGCATTTCTTTTGCATAATTATGAATTTAAGCATCCTTTTACTTGGAGCAGGAAAATATTTTTTGTGCAAATTATGATGCTTAGAGGTGGCAAAATGAGTGCACTCCTGAACTTGAATCACATCACCCAAGAAACATGTTCCCTGATAATGTCCTGTAATTATTTTCACTGGTAAATCCAGCAATGTGCATCATAGCAGAGGTAGATGCGGGCCATTTAGTCACGCATGCTGCAGGCTCTGGAGCTGTGGCCCCAGAAAATAAAAGGGAAAAAACATAATTGGTCTATCATCAAGCTCCTTTTAACACTTTAAATGTGCCACGTTCACAGAGATGTGATGGCAAAGGTAAGGTAATGGCGAATGATGGAAGCAGTCCTGATGCAACCCCATCATCATCATCATCATCATCATCATCATCATCATCATCATCACCCTGCTGTCCTCAAAACTTGTATGCCCTCAGATTGTATGTATTGCCTTCATCATCATGCACTTGCCCGCCCGCTCACTATCTCACTTGGATAAACTGGGGAAGAAAAGCACTCTGTGTTGAAGCAGGCGCTCATTCATCCACCGGCTCACACTGCAGAGGGGGGCAATAACCGCTCGCACGCAACGTTTATCATTACTGTAGAAGAATAACAGCAACTTCAAGGATCATACGATGTAATAACAGGGGCCCACTAAGGATGGGGGAATCCACCTTTTGCATTCAACCTCTGGAAATGTCTCTGACTGCGCGGACATCCTCAGAATGAACTCCTCTGCGTTCGTGCCTCCACTGCTGCAACTTCCCACCGGGGAGCGGGTGGATGCAAGGATACGGGAGGATCGTCTCCCGAAATAAAGTTAAGCGAGAGAAGAAATAAAACTGCTGTAGCGCTTGAAAGTAAGGGCTCGTCGTGAATTAATGAATTCGGCCGGATCCCTGAACAGGAAAGGTTTAATTTGCAGCTCTCGCAAGATCGGAATAGTTGACTTATCCTTGAGAGCGCATCGTTTGGTCCCTATTGCAAAATCGGGTAAGTGCCTTTTCAGTGTAATAAAACATGCATCGTGTATTTAACTCTCAGACACTCGGTTTTAAATGAAAACTTCCCCCAATCTTCCCTCTAAATCTGCGCGACGCACTACTTTTTCATCCCTATAATCTGTGAAACTGTGACACTGTACTAGTCTGCTCTCCTCGTAGTCCAGAGAGAATGAGGTGTCGCTGGCATGAGCTGTCAGAGAATCAGTCATAAGCGGCTGTCTCTGCTATGGGAGCGGGCGGCTCTCAGCCTGTGGCTCTGCTGCTGCTGGACATCCAGGGCCGCCGCCGGTGGAGCCGCACCCGCCGCCGGACCCGGCGACGGCGCCCGTGGCTCCCTGGACTGGCTGCTGTCGGATAAAGGGCCCTTCCATCAATCCCTGGAGTTCACGGAGGCTGCGGAGAGGTACCAGCAGGGCTTCAGCACCAGATACAAGATCTACAGGTGAGACAGAAGGTTGTGTTGTAGTCAAGACCGCCCAAACCGAGACCAAGTCAAGACCAAGACCAGAGTTTATCGAGACCGAGACAAGACCAAGACTTTTAGGGGCTGAGACCAGTCGAGACCAAGACCGAGGCAGGACGAGACCGAGTCAAGACCAAGACCAGTTCTACATGACACACAATACAATGTGGAACGAGATCATAGGTACTTCTCAAATTGATCTGAAAGATCCACATTCCCATTAAAACACCCACATACTAACACTAAGAGCTGAAATCAACGTAACCATCTTTATTCAACACTCCTCTTCCATGTTTACCATCGTGGGGAGGGGGGACAGTCGTTAACAGGAACAACACATTTTTAATTAGGGTTATGGGTTGCATTTGAATCAGTACGTTTTACATTCAATCAAAGTTAGGATGTTAAAAAATAAATAAGACAATTTATTGATATTCCCAAAGTTATGGTCTTGACTGGTCTTGAACTAAAATCCCGAGTCCTCAATGTCCGAGACCGAGACAAGACCGAGTACAAATGCGGTCGAGTCCGAAACAAGACCAAGACCGTCAATATGTGGTCTTAAGACCGGTCTTGAGTACTACAACACTAACAGAAGGAGAGATCTGTGTGTAGACTACTGTAATTACTGTAAGCCTACGTGTATTTATTATATGTTTCAAGAGTTTCATGTTTGGGCTATGAGTGCTTGCAGGATTTCATTCCACCCAACATGCCACTGGATAATTTCACTGATGAGCACTTTGAGCCAAAGAGGAACTAATCAGTGAAAGCAGCTGCTGCAGTGCTTGGGATGAAAACCTGCATACTCTCAGGAGTGCCCTCACAGGTATCACACCTGCACCGAATTAGTTGCAAGCTGATGAGCAAATCTGAAGAACTAAGTGTGACCTTTGCTGCTGTATTGTAGTATTTCGACTGAAGACGGATCCCTCTTCTGAGTAGCATCAAACATTTATTGCTTGCTTGGGTTTTTGTTTCAGAATTTTACATTTGTTGACTCTGATATTGCTGATGTTTCAATATGACCCCTGCAGCAGGAGTAATTCCCATGCCAGCCTGTGGACACTTTGTTACATCCTTTCAGCGATTTCCTGCAGTATCCCCACTTTGCTGCTGCTGCCTTTTTCTAAACATTCCAGCCTCACAAGCACTCTTAAGGCTTGCAGTAAACTCTGTTCTTGCTTTGTTGCAACTGTTAGGTATAGATATGATATGTCTATCAATGCATTTCAGTCCTGCATGTTTCAGTTTTAAGCAACACAGGTGTAGTAACACAGGTGTAGTTAGATGGGTCTGAATATGATATTTTATGTGTTGTTGCTGTGTTGTTGCTATTTATTGAGTGGTTTTTAGATTTTGCTGAGAAGAAGACATCCTTGTGAAGCCTTCACTTGTGTTTATTGGTGCAGTTTTCATTATATTTAGCATAGGTGACTTCGCCTCAGGCCCAGGACTGTATTTATTGTCTCTGGTGGACATTGCCGAGTCTTAACCAAAGTGGGAAAAAAACCCGTCATGGTCTGTAGGTGTGTATGAATGGTCCATTATATCCTCTCAGGAATCTTTTAGGCTGTGCTGTTTATCTCTTAGTGACACCTGCATTTTTTCCCAATTGACTTGCTGTATGAATTTCCCAATAGCCCCCTGACTTCAGGCTTCACTTTTGCCAAACCACCTCCATAATCAGTGAAAAGCATTGAAAGTGACAAAGGAGCAGACAGCTTGGACTGTCGAAGGCTGCCACCATCTGTATTGGCTGGCTAACATTTCACCACTCAAGGGTCTTTTATCCTGAAGCAGTCCATGTTGCAACGTATGTGAGCTGCCTGCTCACATTTCTAACCTAAAGGCAGTTTTAAGGATTAGGGATTAAGGATTTTAAGGATGACTCTAAAATGAGACCGGACCAAGGTTAAAAAAAAATGCTGTAACAATATGAGAACTGACAGGAGAGTCAATTTGATCCAGTTTTCTTTTGCTCATTTTGATCTATTATTTAATGAATTGTAGAGATAACATCAGGAAAAAGTTGAGGAAACATTGAAGGCATTTTTTTCTTCTCTCATATGTTATAACTATATTTTATACAGTCCCCACAGAGTTGCACATGCTCCATATTGTTCTACGTGCTCCTAAATAGCCTGAGGGCCTAAACTGCTGTTCTACTCCTATGACCTCTGCAGCTGAAAAACCTCCATGAAAAACACATGGCTGTCATTCATGCAGCAACATGTGATCAAGCTGCTCCCCATTTCTGCTCTTTTATTGTTTTTCCCCCCACCCTTAGGAGTAGTTTTCAACACTAATGATTGCTTTCAGTAGGCCTTCATATTTAGATATCCAAGTATGTTCCTACAACAAACACACCTCTGTTTGCCCTATGTGGATGCTGATGGAATAGATGTGGGCTAAACCCAGGGCTGGATCCACAACGCCCATCTGTCCACCAGGGATGGACACTCAGCCTGTCCCCTTGTTATGATGATTGGCTGTAATGACACACTCCACACTGTCCCAGTTCCTCAATTATTTCGCTGCCGATCATTTCTCTCATGGCAGTGATTTGATTGCTTCCTAGAAGGAGAGGGAGGTACACAGAGCAGCAGGCAGCACTGTGGGAACTGATGCTATGGATGGAGGAAGAAACAGAGAGAGAGTAGCAGCGGTATCTCCCAGCCGGTTTGTGAATAGCTAGAGTTCAGCGAGACTTGTGTCCAAAGGGCACAAGATAACAAATGATGGCAGCTGATGATGTGGGACTTTATTTTGGTTTTTATGTCTTTCTGTCGCTGTGGGAGTTACAGCATTGCATTACAATGAGTTCTGTTTTACCCGTGCAGGATTTATTTAAAGCTGTGATGAGCTACAGTAAGCCCTATAACAGAAATTCCCAATCAGGAAGTACTTCTGCAGTTGTCATGGGGGTATGTGGAAATATTGTGTAATTTGAAACAGTAGAAATTATGATTCGGTTTGAAATATACATATATACACACATATTTGTCTTAAGGAGCGACATAAACACAAATATGACTAAAAGTGGATGTAATACTGGTCTTTGGGATATTTACTGTCTCAGTCACAAACCAAACTTGTAGCTATGATAGGCTGATAGCACAGGCCGTGTTTCCAACCAACCTGAGTGCGTTTTAACAGCTGAACAACTCTAGTCTTATTTAAATGGTGCAGTTTTTCTTCTTCCAAAAAAATGTCAACACTAGTAAATATGCTTGCTTTCTTGGTGAGAGTCAGAGGAGAAGAATTTTACCACTCCCATGTCTGGCAGTAGCTTCACATTTACCCTATATATATACAAGTGGGGTAGCAATCTACTCATGTATGTCTCTCTAAGAAACCAAATAAGTGTATTTTCCAAAATGTCAAATCATTATTTTAAGGAAATTCTTCTTTAAATCAACAAAATCAACACAATTATTTAAATTCTCAATTTAATAAATATCCCAGAATTTAGTGTCTATGTTCCCTATTTTCTTTCCAAGAATCCTCCTTGGAAATTGCGTACCTGTAAAATACAAAAACAAAAAAACATACTGTTTCCCAACATGACAACATGAAAGTATAAGCACTTTCAAAGCCTGTCTGCGTTGACAGCGGGAAAAATGTTTTGCTATAAAACTTATATATACCGGCACATGACCTCACTGTCCTCATTAGTCGTTACAGCCCTGGCTTTAATTAAGAGCACATCAGAAACTAGTTAGTAAGTGAGCAGAGAATTTGAAATGGAAAGGTATAGGTGCTGAATAAATGGTTGAAATATCTAGCTTCTGCTCCGAGTTGTAGTTGTAAAGGCAATGTCACTACAACCACTGATAAAGAAAAAGATGTCAAGCCTAAATGTTGACTGTTGCAGGATGTCTTCTATGAAATAATTACTCATAGGTGTCATTTACGCTGGGGACGCTGGGAACATGTCCCCACCACTTTTTTAAAGCATAATTTGTTTTAAAAATATTCTGAAATATAGCTTGCAGTTAAACAACAAATGAAAATGCCTTTCAAAAGGTTTATTTTCACATTTAAAAAACATGCAATGCAATTAAAATATATAAGAAACAAATGTGCTTTGAAAAAAAACTTCAGCTTAAGAAAAAAACAAGCTACTGATTTTAAAATGACCCAAAAACATGCATGCACCAATCAGTACCTTTAACTTCTTGATACAGTTTCTTTTTAGCCAATTTTTCCGTTCTCTACCTGTGAACAGGATATAAAAGGACATACATAAAAACATTTCCACCATAAATTGGTGCAGAAACTTTGCAGTGCAGTGCAGTGCAGGAAATTAAGTGTTTAAAGATCAAAATTTCCGGGGGGAGATCCCACAGTTATGTATCTCGGCATTGAGGATATATTTAAAACACTCGTCTCATTCTCGTGATCCTAATATCGCATATTGTGATGTCTCGCGAGCTAAGAGTCTCTTCACACCCCTAATCTGAGCCCCTATGTCATTATCATTAATAGTCTTAAATAACATCCAGATCCAATCAATTCAAATGAACACACCACTGTCGTAATAACCTTCATGCGATTCACAGGATGGATAAATAACTAATCACAACCTCATTGACTTAAAGCCCACAAAAATGTTGTACTCCGTGAAGAACAAAAAATACAACTACATTGAAGGCACATTATTACTGTTCTCCATTGGTTGTTACGGCTAGTAACATTACAGTTTCATCACGTGTTAAACATGTATGTGCATGTGTGTGTTATCAATACAATCTACAGTATTCATGCCTCAACACATCTTGTTAAACAGCCTCCTGGGGCCTTATACCTTACCTTAGGCCTAAACCAAGTGAGCAAACGTCTGTGTATGTGTGTGTGTGTGTTTCCAGAGAGTTTGGTCGATGGAAGGTCAACAGTCTGGCGGTGGAGAAGCGGGACAGTATTGGTGGCAGCGGTGGCCTGGCTCTGCCCCTCGACCCCGACTTCATGCACACCATCCGCCAGCTGGGGAGGCGGCCAACCCCCCAGACGATTACAGAGAGTCTAATCAAGAAATATGGCACCCACCTCCTCCTCTCTGCCACTCTGGGAGGTACAGTAGTGTACGCAGGGCTTCAAAGCAAGCTCGATTCACAAAGTTTCTAATGTGGTTGGTAGTTTTTTTCAGCACATGGGGTGTTGATTTTACCGTCTGCTGCTTTTTAAGCAACAAAGCATATAATAATTTTTCTGGATCAGTGTTTTTTGGCTCACAAATAACATCAAATTGCTCTGGTTTTGTGTACAAAAAATAAATTGGAAAAGGCAGTGAAAGACAGATTTACTACTTTTGTTAGGCCATCAAAGTAGCATGGTTCCCTAAACGGAGCTTTATTACAGTATCATTTGAATGCAATTGGCTTATCTTTTCTTTCTTTAATGAATGATTATCACAAAGTGTTCTTCATTCGAAGAAAGTGTGGGTTTGAAAAGTGTCTGCTGTAAGAAAATAACACAGATTTGAAGAAACTATCCAAATTTTGTTGAAAACAGCAACAATCCATGATTATTTTGATATTCGGTGTGCTTTTATCTTATTCCGACAAATACGGTAACTGGCCCCCAAAAAAAACAAAACAGCAAACACATAGTTTGGCTGTAATTATCTCAGAACTGAAGACAAAGCACTTCTTTATAGTTTCCCCATTTTATACCAGTGTTCAGAAATCCATCATAGAAAAGACAAAGATACGAAAGTCTCCTCTGACAGTGTACTCAGCAGACCACAGTGCAACGCAGAAATGTATGATTATTATTTATGATTCACTTGGAATCATAAATACATTCAGACTTTGACTGATATAGCAGATTGAGGTGGACGGATACGTCAACAAAGTGTGTAACTTAGACTTGATGTACTGCTGTTTTCCTGCCAACAGCCAAAGTTGTTTTCTTTTAACAGTCATATCTATGAATCATTTTTGTTTGGCGCAGACAAACAGTGTCTTCCTGCTGATAGGGGCATTGTTTCAGAATTACTTTTCAAATGATTATTTTCTAATGTGCCACAGCTGTGATTAAGTTTAGGTTTAGAAACTACTTGGTTATGGGTAGGAAATGATGGTGGTCATGGTTTAAAAAAAAGCAGAAGCAAAATAATGTTTTATTTTAACCGTGACCATGATTTTCCCTAAGCAAATGTTAACCATTGCAGTTGCTGATCAGAAAACAGGCACATGAATCATTTTTGTACCTGTCATATGTAACGGTTTTAAAAGACACCGACAACAGATCACCCTGCCAATATTGCAGATAGATCAGAGAGCGCTCATGTGTCATGTTGGAAGGTAATTTGATCATTTGGTTTGGAGAACTTGTATGCCTTTTAAAATGGCACACCATCTGGCTCATGCTAGCTAGGTAGCATTAAATAAAAATAAGGAAAAAATACAATGGCTCGAAGGCTTATATATTTATTGTTGTGGTGGTCATTTGGTGAACTTTGGATGAGTAAGCTCAACATGGAACTTTCCTGGCAGAATTTTTGCTGATTAACATCTGTAGGGAAACAAGAAAACTCTTACAACAAAGGATTTCAGGTATCCTTGTTTGTCTGGAACGTATCTGGAAGTGGGCATTACTGTGCATATGCTGTATATCCTTATTCTTAATTCCTACTGAGGTTCCCTTGCAGCTACAAAAGTCACCTTATATGGAGTGACGCTCCCTAAATGCTGGTGCCGAGGGACCGGTTTGGGGAATGGGCCAATCTGACGTGTATTGACAAATGGCCTTGACATGCTATTAAAGTTAAAGGAAGATTTAATCTTGTTAAGGTTTGCTAAAGAGCACCCACTGTGAAAACACTCTCCCTCAAAAAGCAGTCATCCCTCTGTTAACTGAAATCTGATACACATTTATTGTAGTTCCCTGGTCAATCAGCCTTTTATAAAACCATTATTGGGCTTATTAACCTGTTAGTTATTGGTCAACAATGACTATGTTACTGCAACCCAGAGTTAAATGTAGCAATTATGCAAAATTTCTCTGGGGACACACATTGAAAGTTATACTGAGAAATGTGGTAAAATCAACTATTGCAATAGAAGCACTGAAGTTGGAGACTGAAAAATACCAAAAAAATGACATCACTTCATCACAGAAAAGGATTATTCTTCAACAATATACATCAAACGTAATGTTAAAAGTGTGAAAATATGTAATAATTGTAACTGTTAGAGATGTTTCCATGTGTAGAATGTATTTGTCTCCCAGAGAAGCCACGCTGACCTGAGCTCTGGTTTGTTTTTAATGTAATTTTTGTAGAATATAATTAAGATAATTAAAATAATTAAGAAACTTGATCAATGGTATTGAATAAGCTCTCTGTTCCCGAGGAGTTTAATAGATGCAGAGACCTTGTCTGTGCCTTTTCCTCCAATCATCCAAACCATCACTTCCCCCACAGCACTTAATCACTACTGCGCTTTTCTATCCGATCTGAATAGATACTAATGAAAGGTGATTAGTGCTGCTCTGTCAGAGCTAATGAAGCTCTCGTTCCCTCTGCCTGACTGTCACCAGGAGAGGAGTCTTTGACAATATTTGTGGACAAAAGGAAGCTCAGCCAGGAGTCTTCGCCCCCAGGGGACGAGGGCAGCCATGGCAGCAACAGGAAGTCAAACACAACGGGGACAGTGACCCTGGAGGCCCTCCACCAGCTGGCTGCTTCTTACTTCACCGACAGAGAGAGCACGCTGCGTAGGCTGCACCACCTCCAGATCGCATCCACTGCAATACGGGTTTGTGGAAGTCAAAAAAAGTCTAAATACAGCCACAGTCTGTTGGGAGATTAAACCCCTAGTCATTGCCCTTCAGTCTTACCAATACAAACCTGTTATAAAATGAAAAATAAATCTGCCTTGTAAATAAATGCATACATACATCAATAGGTTAAAATTGAACCATCATTGGTCAATATAGCACCATTGAAATGCTAGGTTAACTACACCCAGCAGGCTACTAGTGGGTTGTTTTGACCCAGTTTTAGTGTTTTTATTTTTGTTTTACTGTTGTGTCACTAGATCAAAAGTGATACGTGATGTGTACACACTAAAATCCCTGGGTAAAGAAAAATGGATTTTTAGTGTGTACATCCACCTACAAAACTTTTGAGATATACAACGTTTATGTATTCATATTTTTTACTGTGCCAATAATGTCAGTGATGGAAGAATTATTCAGATCATTTACTGAAGTACAAGTACCCAATACCACACTATAACAATACTAAGTTAGTAAAGGTTTAGCATTCAGTGTGTTACTTAGAGTAAGTAAAATTCACAGATGTTGGTGCAACAAAATTTACTTGGCTAAAAAAACAGCTAAATCGTGAACTAAAATCTTGTTTTTTTACTGACTTTCAACGGTTTAAATTCTCACCTTGCTGAATTGGTGCAGAAGTGTACTCCATGGTGTGTCTGTACACTGTCACATCATGCTTTGACCATGCTGGCTGTGGTTATGGGTACAGGCTTGAAACGGAGAGGGCAGTAACACAGTTTTTTAATGTGGTGTTCAATTACTCTTTAAAGTATCAGAAGTGCTCAGAGTACACAGACTGACCCCTGACCATGTTATTATTTAATCTATATTATTGATACATTAACATGTAAACAGTACTATTTATGTTGCCATTGGTTGAGATGAAGCTAATTTAAACAGCTTTTTACTCTGCTGGGCAGTGATTCATATTTCACAAACAGATCACTCACATGTGTATAAAATCTTAATCTAAAAAGTAACTATTAACTATAGCTGTAATAAATGTAGTGGATCAAACATACAATATTTCTCTTAGGGAGAGAAAGTACAAGTTTAAAGTAACATAACATTGAAAAACTCAAGTAAACTTTTTCTTAGCATCTTTCCACCAGTGACTGAAATTCAGTCACAACATGTAAGTAGAGCAAAGTTTAGATTCGTGACGCTTTGTTAGCTCAACTTGAAGGTAACATGCACTAGCAAATCCTTTAAATCCAGCTCAGGGAAATTATTTTCATAACTAATTAAATCAGGTAGGATTAAGAACAAATGCTTATTTACAGATTTGGCCTGACACTAGAAAGTTCACCTGTTGTAGCTGCAGGCATGCAGCGAGTCTGTCAAATCTATCTCTCCTGTTTTTCTCTCTTCAGCAGAGAAAACTCATATGTGCAGCAGGAAGTTGGATGATTAGATTTGTATCAGACTCTGATAAATGAATTTAATTAACTTTTATAATAAGGTCCAACGTGTCTTTTCTTTAGCACCCATTACAGACTAACTGACTACTTTTAAAGCAGAAGAAAACAATACTATCTAAGACATCGCCTTCCTGGTAGCTTTAAAGAAGAGAGTGAAGAAGCAGAACGTTGCAGCAGTGGTGCGTCCCGTACTATAAAACACCAATCATCCATTTTATCATCTGAAGTGGCTATTAGAGTGTATGCATTAATCAGCCCGAGGGGCAAATAGTAGATGCTAAAGTGAGTAGCCACTGATGATGACAAGTGCCCCCCCAAACTGAGAACGTGTTCCTATGGTTATGCATCAGCTTGATGGATTAGAGGTATCATTCCATTAATTTCCAGCCAGCCTGACTTCCATTCATTTGCCACTTTGCAGCGTGTGTGGAGTTCAGGCAGATTGAAGATCAGAGCGAGAGAAAGGGAGCGAGAGAGGGAGATGAATACTACATTTTATGAGGGATGTTAACGCAGCACCGATACATGGCCATTCATTAAAATCACATACGGTAATGAGGATTCAGTGAGAAATAGGAAGGATTCTTCTTGCTAATACGCAGAAAGTTATGTGTTTTTGTGTTTCAGTGAGTAAGAATTTTTAACTTTTAACATCCAGATTTATTACTGTTAGAAATGATGGAAGCGAAGAGGTGAATCGGTTTAAAGTTTTTCAGTCAGAGAGATGTTGATTTCTCTTCTTAGATCAGAACAAATTATTCTGTCTGAGGAGAGAGAGCTTTCTGAAGACCTTTTCAATATTACTTCATAGTGACTCATTGCATTCAAAATTCATTTACAGCCTTTGATGAGTTTTTTTCTGAGTTCTTTTGACCTTCTTTTTTTGAAAATACACAAGCAAAATTAGTCAATACATACCGGTCATGTTAGAATGACAGTACTCTGCACTGACTAAGCTAACATTATCCTCTGTCTTGTTCTCTGTATTTAAAAGGGGGTTGGTCTGGGAGGTATCCAAACTCAAGAGATGACACAACATACCTGTGTCACAACCAAGCTGTACATAATGAAATGACAAAAAAAGACAATAACAAGATACAACAGATTCACAATTTCTTGATATCTATGCAGGTGACAGAAACCAGAACTGGGCCACTCGGGTGCAGCAACTATGACAATCTGGACACAGTCAGCTCCGTACTGGTCCACAGTCCAGAAAACAAGGTCCAACTACAAGGTAAAATCTGCTCTCTAATTCATAATTTGTGTTTTTGTGGTCTCCCATTGCTGCAGTTGTCATAACAAGCTCTTTCTTAATTAACACTGAATTCTTCTGAGGAGGTTGACTACAATGGTGTATTTGGGCCAGTGCAGATTAAAAATAAGTAAATAAATTGCATAGCAGTGTTTTCTTCTGAGAAAATCTCAGAATTTGGTATTTGTTTTGTGAGTATTTGCAGAAGCAGGACAGTGCACTGTATGTTGGATTGACTCAAAATAAACTACAGTGTGTGTGATAATGACAGAACATGTCACGCAGTGCAACACTGTGGCTCATTTATGTGTTTTTAATTGTTAAAAGACATTGAGTTCTATGGCAGAGCCACAAGGTATATCAGGCTTTGGCTACACACACATTACTTACTCGTGAGATCTATATATTGCTGGTTATGGTTTTTTCATGGCCTAAGAAAAAATAAATATCACTAACCTTATCCTTTAATAAAGCCAATTATAATACATTTGTTTTTCACATGACCTTAGCCCATCTTCATCCCATCTTTTACCCTCCACAGGGATGCAAGTCATCCTACCAGGCTACTTGCAGAACCGCTTCATTCAAGCGGCACTCAACTACATCGGCTGTAAATCTGAGGGCCAGTTTGTTTGCCAGAACAGTGACTGCTGGTGTGAATGCAGCGTGGACTTCCCCCAGTGTAACTGTCCTCACTCTGACCTGGACACTCTGGAAAACAACCTGCAGCGCATCAGAGACGCCTGGAGGCTGACCAACCAGGAGTTTGAGGAATCCGGTGAGTCATGGATTTTAATTAATTATGACTCTCCAAAATGGGACTTGAAAATGTCAGCTTGAATGGTACTTTCAAAAACCCACTGTGAAACACAGGCTTTGTTAGAATTCTGGACTGCAGGATGCAGGTTATTTTTTATAAAAAAAATTATAAACTTAAATTTGCATTGAAGAGCTAACATGAACATAAACACATGTCTTGCTTTTGTTCTAAATGCATTCAAACACTGCCAGCTGCCGGACACTGAATCAAGAGACCTGTCAGTCATTGTGTCAAATCAAATGATGGTTCTAAGGTTCTTTAGGTGCTCAGGGCCGCAATGTGTGAAAATACACAGACCTTTTGTCGCCAACGGGCTTTGAAGAATCACACACGAAAAGTGTAATTAAAGGAAAGTTCGACATTTTAGAACACAGGCTTTTCTTTCTTGCCAAGAGTAAAATGATTGATACCACTCACATACCTGTATGGTAAATATCAAACACATGGCATCTTGTTTGTTTAATCTGTACAAAACAAAAACAAGAGTAAAAATAGCCCAGCACATAACTCAACGTAAACCCGATTTTCTCATCTAACTATCAGCAAGAAGGCAAATTATTTCTCAAAATGTCAAACGTTTAAGGAGCATTATGTAGTTTTGTACATAGCATTTCCCTCTGCGAAACATCTCAGACTACACCCAACACTTACCCAACACTCAACCAAAGTGTTGTTAAACGCTTTGGTCACATCTTGCTTTGATTTCTGCAATGCAATTTTAGCAGGCATCCCAAACAAACTTATTCACCAACTACAACTCATCCAAAACACCACAGCAAGAATAATAACACATTCCAAGTCCACAGAACATGTCACTCCTCTGTTGATTCAATTACACTGGCTCCCTGTATCATAAAGGATTATCTTTAAAATATTACTATTAACATTAAAAGCCCTCCACAGTCTGTCTCCTACTTATCCGACTGATCTCGCTCCCTGCGGTCTTCCACAACAAGTCATTTTGCAATACCCCCATCAGCCTCAGTATAATGGGTGCTAGAGCCTTCTCGTACGCTGCACCCAAACTTTGGAACTCTCTTCCCCCCCCACATCCGTATACTGCTCTTAAAACCCATCTTTTCAAACTAGCATACTCATTGTAATAATGTGCAACACTGATTTCAGTTTGATTGTTGATGTTTTTTTGTTTATTTGATGCTATGTATTATTGCTGCTTGCTGTATTTTATGATGTGTCATGAAAGGCACCATCAAATAAAATGTTTTATTATTATTATTTGTGTATCTTTCACCAGATACCTCTCTGCTCAGCAATCTGAGCACAGCTAAATGTGTTGGATGATAACGAAACGGTTAGTGAGCTAGATTGAATATTATAAATGATTGTTGCCATACTTTATAACAGATAGACCGCAATAAGTAATGTTACTGTACTGAATGGGTGTTCAACTGTGTTGTTGTCCTGCGCAGTTATGTTGCATTATTGTATATTATGTGGGTCATGGAAGTTACAGCGACAGACGGTAAAGAAGCTGTATACCTGAGTAAAATGACAATTAATCTAAATTCAATGTTATGAAGCAAACAGCGGTAGATCCGTGTTAGTGTAACAATAGCTGGCTGCCTCTGCTTTGCATCACGTTTGGCTAGTATAAACAAATCGCTCCACATTTGCTTTGTACCATTACATGCTGGTGGTCCACAGGATATTAATATGGTCCGCGTTAGCTGGTGAAGTAATGTGGAAAGTAGTATTTTGCACAGGATAAAGTTAGCAACTGCTCGCCGTCAGACAGCAAGCTAACAATATCTAACTAGAGCTAACTAAAGCCCAAAATCACAAAATGTGACAGAAAAACCCAGCAATTGGATCATTGTTTTGTGAGATTACAACCCTTCACACAGGCAATAAAAAGTGATTAATTTTATTTAAAAAACTACATATAGCCCCTTTAAGTAATTTAAAGTAATGTCACTCCCCGCGACTCGACGCCGAATAAGCAGATGAAAATGGAAGGATGGATGGAAGTAATGTCAATAATTGAAAGGTGCCAAAACACTGATCATTCATTTCCTTATTGTGTTGACCTAACCACTACAGTTAGAGCACCAACAAGTGTATCTTCAAGGCTGGTGAATGCATTTCTGTACCATTGTGGAGCTCTTTCATTGATAGTATGGCACTGACTGAAAGGACTGGTGTACAAAGCACACATTGTATTTTCCTCATTCGTGGGTCTTATAGTAATTTCCCCTTAACTCTATGCAAAGGCGTCGACACAAATATATGAACCCACAATCACACAAATACTGGCCTGTGTCCAAGCACCCACTGTGTTATTGCATTTCATTTTGCAACAGTGTTATAATTATCATAAACACACCATACCATTGTGCAGAAGATTAGTAACCTTGACTGGCATTTACACAGCAGATCTGATTGTTTTATGGCACAAATCAGGAGGAAGTACCTGCTGTTAGGGGAAAAAAGCCAAGATTATTTTACTATATTATTATAATACCACAATAGGATATACTGATGATTGAAGAAAAGCATACAGTGGTGCAGACACAGAATCCTGTGGTGTTGTGTCCATCTTTTGGACTTTGAGTTAAGCCTGTTTCTACATTCAAAAGAATATATAAAGAGAGTAACAGAGCTGCTGTCACGTGTGCACCTATGTGCAAATGAACTGTACTTCTGAAAGGTGAAATGCAAATGTGTCACTGTTGAAAAACTTTCCTCAAAACCACAAAATGTCAAAGAACTTTGTAGAAACATGTCGATTTTTTGTTATGTCTGACACAAGTGATTAAAGTTACCATGGCAACCGGCCTTACTTTCAAATTGTTGAAGGCAATTTTGCTTTCAGTGTCACTCATGTCTAATTAGAGACTAGCTGATTTGAAGGTGTGTGATGTACACCAGCAACAGGTAGTGATTAACATGGAGCATATCTCTTCACAGAAATAAAATATAAAAGGAGTTTGTTCTCTGACATGCTGATGAGATCAACATTCAACCCTCAAAAGAAAATCCAAATAACAAAACATGCCGTCTTGGTATGTTGCAGCTGTTCTTTCTCCTCTTGAGCTGTTTGCTTTTCTGGGACAAACAATAAGGAGTAGACAGTTTTTTGGATATTGTTACCCTGCGGCACATAGCCACCGGCAGAGTTTACTTATTCATGTTCTTTTTCCCACCAGAGGAGTTCCAAAGCTTTGTTGGGAAACTGCCAACCCATTATGCTGTAAACACATCTGTCGTGGAACACTTGTGGAGGACGGATGTCAGCCTGCCCCAGCGCTACAGGCAGCTGGAGACCAGCAGCAACCAGCTTTTCACCAAAGCTCGCCGCACAGCTAACAAGCTCTTCATCCTCAGCAAGAGGTGCCGAAAACAGCCCAAAATAGTCCTGCAGAGGCCGAGGTAAGCCGCAAGACGGGAACAAGGGGGAGGATATTTATACTGTAGCCTGTTAACCCAAGGTGCTCCCCAAAACTTATAATTATGAAAATGATTTATGCGCCAGGCACTGGGAGAATGCAGTGGAGCGAGACGGTACTTATTAGAAGACACTTGAGGGAAAGTAGTTGTAGAGTGAGGTGAAAAGTGCTGACAGGAGCAAAGCTGCTTCTCTGTTCCAGCTGAGGGAAATACAAACGGGATCATGTTTTGACAAACAGACATATTTCACTGTCTGTAGGTTTAAACTGCATTACAATCAATCTGGCATCTTAGAATTCCTCATATAATAATCCATTTATTTTAACAGAATCACATCCAGGAATTTAAGCTGCTGTGGCCAGTAATACATGACGACTTTGCTTACATTTATTACTGTATTTTTTAGTGTTACAGCTGCTGTTTCAGCAGCTCTCCCACCTGGATGCTCTATTTCAGCAGCCTACTGGAGACCACTGTGGTCATAACTTCTCAGATTTATGTCTCTCTCATGAACACTCCATGTTGATAGCTATTTCTGGCAAGGAAATTAACTAAATGACACAATCCATCAGCTCACTAGTCAAGTGCGGCACTACCTCCTCAGTCCACAATCCAATTACACTTCTTTATCACACCCCTTCCACTTGTAAAAAATAATTCAATAGTGGTATAAGGTCACTTCATAAGTCAGTTTTTTTGTGTCTCTGTGAAACAGAATATTTGTGTTATATTATTTATATTTATATATTTTTGCTTTTTCACATTGTAATTGTATTTCAATAGCATTTTAGAGTGTATCTACTGTAAAAGTTAGCATAAACTTGATGATAGAGTTATGAGACATTAAGAGTATGTATGTATGTATGTGTGTATGGGTATGCGCATCTGTTTTTATGCGTGTGTCATCACCACCCATCTGCACCACAGAAGGGGAACTCCAGCTGAGTCTGAGTTTGGCTAAAATAGTTTTTGCTGCACATCAAACCAACACTTTTTTTTTATGAAAGACAGGATTAATCTTCTGGGACAAAACCTTTCCTTCAGTGCATTATCGTAAAAACATGAAAAAGACTCAAAGTGACAAATATGAATTTGATGTGCTGTAAAAGTCACTATAGCAGTGTAGTGTTTCTAAACTGTCACCTCTTCCTCAGGCCTCTGCACTTCTGGTTGAGCTACACCCTCTCCATTTTATACTGCAGTGAGAACAACCAGGTTGGTGTTTACAGTGACGAGAGCCACAGCTGCTCCTGCCCCTACAACCATCCGCCTTGCCAGGGCCTCATTCCCTGCTCTGTGGGCGACGGTCCCCGCTGTGCGTCCTGTTCCACGGACAACCGGACACGATGCTCCAGCTGTAACCCCGGCTTCACCCTGACCCAGGGAGCCTGCAGGCCCGCCGTGCCCGACCCTACCGACCCCTACCTGGGCTTGGAGAGTGACCGAGACCTGCAGGATCTGGAGCTGCGCTACCTGCTCCAGCGGCGCGACCCACGCATCGCTCTGCATGCTGTGTTTGTGAGCAACGACGTGCGTGTTAACACATGGTTCGACCCATCCTGGAGGAAAAGAATGCTGCTCACCCTCAAAAGCAACCGGGTGAAGTCCAACCGTGTTCATATGCTCCTTGGACTCGCCCTCCAGTTTTGCCTCACCAGAAACAGCACTCTGGAGCCGGCACTGTCTCTGTTTGTCAATCCTTTCGGGGGCAGCCATTCAGAGAGTTGGACCATGCCTATAGGTCAGCACGGATACCCTGACTGGGAGAGGACCAAGCTGGATATCCCCTTGGACTGCTATAACTGGACGTTGACACTTGGAAACAGATGGAAGAGCTTTTTTGAGACGGTTCATTTCTACCTGAGGAGTCGTATCAGGGACTCTGTGGGAGCGACAGGAGGAAATAAGAACACGACAGTGTACTATGAGCCACTGGAGGCAACAGAGCCATCTAACAACATCGGCTACATGAAAGTGAACAGCATGCAGCTGTTCGGATATAGTGTGCACTTTGACCCCGAGGCCATCCAGGACCTGATTCTGCAGATAGACTACCCATATACTCAGGGATCACAGGACTCTGCCCTGCTGCAGCTGGTGGAGCTGCGCTACAGGGTTAACCGTCTCTCGCCTCCTGGGGCCCCACACGTGGATCTGTTCGCCTGTCTGCTCCGCCACAGACTCAAACTGTCCAGTGCAGACGTGACCAGGATACTCACTGCCCTCCAAGCTTTCAGTGCCAGACAACCAAACTACGTAGAGTACGAGGCAAATAAACTGTGTAGTTAATGGCCACTATTTGATGTTTTGTACTATTTCCTTGCCACAGACAGGCTTATATACTTTGTCAGCTGGATCCATTTGTGTCAAGTGTGTGGTATGTTATCCAAGGCTTTGTTTTACATACACCATGTGCAATTAAATTTGATGTTTTTATCATTCCAGTGTAGTTTTATGGATTAAAGCCCTTGAAAACTTGGTTTCAGATCTTAAGTACTTCACCATAATACAAAACTTGTGAATAAATAAGCAATAATGAAAGAATCAAAGTTAAAGTTTGGAAAACAAAACACCCATAGCTATCATTTATTAATATTTCAACATTCAATAATCGGCTTCTTCAAGACCATGTGGGTGTGGTTTGATCAGATTTGATTGACAGTGGCCTGGCAGCATAATCAAACAACAGGACAACTGTCACAATGTTTTGATTAAAATGTTAGACTGGTTCATGGAAATAAGTGACATCACCTTTGCCAAACATAGCCTCACCAACTCGCCACCTTCAAACCAGCGAGAAAAGCAGTGACAGAAACAGAAATACTGGATCTCACTTAACTCACTGGAGAGTCGTAGTGGTGTGTGCTGTGTTGTTTTTGCCCATCTGGAGCCTCAGAATACAAGGTCTCCATTCTCCATTGAGGGAACAGCCTTGGCACAGATTACTAAGTATATAGTGAGAGTAAGGAGGGTCGGAGCAGTCATTCTCTACTCCTCCGTCATCCCTGTCTGCCATTCACAGTTACTGTGATAGATGAGCTGGGGCGCCACAGAGACATGCCCAGCATCAAACAACAGTAAGCTAGGTATCAGTGACAAGGATAGTACTCACCCAGTGCCGGAGCGAGTGGGACCCTCACAAGAGCGACTCTGACCTAAAGGGAAATCAGCTTTAATCGGCCAGGGCTTTCGACAGTGGGGCCGCAGGCTAGCAGCATGGTGTGCCTTTTATTAGACCAGCATCTAAAGAGCTTGTAGGAGAGACATACCTTCATCAAGATTCACCAAACGTCTTTCTCCTGAGATTAAAGCCAGACACAATTTGCTCTGATGCTATCATTCAGAATAAATGTGAAGAGAGTAAAAAAACTGTTCAATCAGTTTGTGGCATAGAATACCTTCACCAAGCTTAACATTGTCCTCAAGGCATTGATTTCATTACAAGTTTAATCATCTTCCATAGGCTGTTTTTACTTTAAACATTGATTTTACAATATTATTGACCAACTTTAAAGGCACAGCTGCGTTGTCTCCAAGCTTTAACAAGTAACAAGTCTTTCACTGAGCTATCAGACATCACAGGACTATATATTATATGTTATATCATGTTAAAATCACCCTTTAAAATTCCCTTTTTTACAATGCTGTCATTTTATTTTTTCTTATACTCTCATTTCAAATAAGTTATTTAAATTTTTTGCAGTTTGTGCATTTGAAGTATAGTTGCAGCAGTAATATTTAACATGCACAAATCTACCAACCTGCACACTGTGTTTATTGACACAGTGGAAACGGCTGTGTGTGAGGAAAATCTCGTCCCAGTAAAGGGTTAATGCCTGTGGTTAACAGCGAGCATCTGGTGTGTTTTTAAAATCTTTTTAACAAGCAAATATTCTGCATCACAATATGGTTCAGTGTTTTTGGAAGCAGTCCAGTGTACCTCTTGTATGAGTCTGACATGTAGAAAAGACAGAAAGAAAGAGTTTGTTGCAACGAGTGGCTGTGAAGGCAGGTTAAATACACCTTCTCCTCAAGTTCAGCTTGTTGAGTGTTTTTGGTTCTTTTGATGAAGGCTTCGTCCTAGATTGAATTTCTGTATCTCAAGTGAACACTTTGAGAGATGTTGTGTTTAAATGTTTAATTGATTTGTATCAAAGTGGACACGGAATTATCATATTCCAATTGAAAGCAATTACACAGAAAACAGTACTAAGTAAACAAAAGTTTTAGTCAAGGTTCCAAGGGTTACATTAACCAACTCAAGTGTTCAAAGGAAGCATGGCCCAAAAGCATCTGAACAACCCTTTTGAGAGCCTCACTAAAACCTCAAGGATTATGTGTACAAAGACAGAAAAATGCATGATTAAGGATACAGAATAAACTCTTCCACCATTAAAGCCATAGTTCAACATTTTGGGAAATGTGCTTATTCCCTTTCTTACAGGGAGTTAGATGACAAAATTGATATCACTCTCATATCTGTACCATCTATACGTCTGTACACTAATTATGAAACTACAGCTAGGAAATGTTTAATTTAGTGTAACACAAAGACTAAGCTAACATGTCATTTTTACATTTTGCCAAGCTAGCTGTTTCCCCTGTTCCCAGGCTTTATGCTAAACAAAGCTAACCCATCTGCTAGTGGCTTTGTATTTAGGAAACAGATATGAGTGGTATCAATCTTCTTATCTAAAGATCTGCTGTTCTATTCAAGGTGATGATGATGATTTAATTTTATGATTTAGCTTGTTTGTCTTACCTGCCCTACCTTATCTATGCCTAACAAGACCACTGAGCCACAGAGGCAATATAAAACTTTGACTTCTTTCTCCTTTTGCTTTGTTGTTAAATTAGTTACTTCATTTAATGATAATTTAAATTTTTTAGTTTAAACAAGCTGCATGTTCTTTAAAACATCACATTTGACCACTTTTTTAAAAACAAATTTGAAATATGACAATTTTGGAAATCCTCTTTGAAAAGTCAAAAAAAGATTACTAGGAAAACATACCCAGAGGAATATTCCTAAAAAGAGCAATGACCAGCCAACAAACAACTAAAAAAGTTGATTTCTAAATAATGGCAAAAACTTTGGTTACAACTGGAAAGAAATAAGATGATAATGAGAAAATACTGAGGTTAAATTGCCAAAGATTTGATTGGAACAATAAGGGGGTTGCTCTGTTATTTTCTTTCTAATAGCTGTGTAATGGCCTGCTTCTGGTGTTTACCAGGAGCATGCTGTTTGCATTCATGCAGGCGCTGACTTAATGGTTTTACAGTCCTAGGGAACAGGATGCTCCACTGCACTGACTTGCACAGGCCCAGATCCTGTAATGCATCCTGTTAGTTCTGCCGATTTAGTTAATCACACTGATGTTTTGATTTGGCTTTGCTTGGAGTTGCTTAGCTTATCCTGGGGTAAGTTTCTCTAGTTGATACTTTAGAATAGTTTTGATGTCCTTGACCTCAACGCTTTTGAGGAACTTATATGTATGCAGATACATTGATGCTATTGATTTCACACTCCACTTGACCAGCAGAGATTTATGCATCAAACACAGCTTCTTCTTGCAGCTGATAAGTCTGAATATATGTTGCAATGATGTTAATCCACATATCAGAATATTCTTTAGAAAATCCCTTCCTTATCAATTTATTGTTTTTTGTGTAGAGAATTTGCTTATGTGCTCCTTAGCTAATGCATTCTGGGTCAAATGTTTGAAGATGCTGGGATGAAGAAAAAGTACGCATACTTTGAGAGGTTGTATCTGAGTGCAGAACAGTCGTATAAATGTGTGCAAGCAGCCGCACACACACACACACACATATATATGGCACAGGCTGAGTGATAAGCAGGAGCTTTGGGTTGGCAGGCTTGTGGGCCTCGGAGGAAACATGAGTTAGACTAATGTGTGTGTCTGTTTAACAAGCATGCTGGTGATGGGAGGAAGGGGCTCAGTGAAGGGGAAGAGTTTATGGAGAGGACGACCCCATGGGAGGCATCAGGAATAATAGCTGACGATACGTCAGAACAGCCCAGACAGCTTGCTTTAAAAGCCATGAGGGAAACCTTCCTTGGAAAATAACTGTAGAGCACTGCTTCTTTTTAGGACTTTTTACGATAAACAGAGCACACAAAGAAACAGGAAACCGGTTATTGATCATTGTATTTCAATTTAGGTGCATATGTTTTACATTTATATAAAATCACAAAAACATATCACTCTTTTGGCTTTACTCTGGCTGTTTAGTGACTGTTTGTTGGCTTTGTGTCCTAATTGGACGGCCACAGATGCCATTAATTCATCAGTAGAAAACCTTCAATGTGGGTGGGCAATGGGGGCATTCATATAGCTTTTCTCTTTCACTCTAAATGCTGTCTGCTGAGAGCTATTAAAACCCCATTCAATTAGCATAAGGACATGTTAATTTAGACAATTAAGAGTGGGGCTGTGTCTGCCAGCAGCAATGAGGGTCTGGAATAATGATAAGACATCAAACAATGTGAAGGCAGTCCAGCAATGTAACACAACACTTGCAAACCAAATGAGATCTGACACAATGACATTTGAATGGTGTGTCACGGCTTGTAAAGATATTCAACACAACCAAAAGTAAACTATATGATTGTCCAAGATCAGAAGAGTTTGACTGATGGCTTTTCAATGCAATACTGACATTTGTATACTGAAGTCACATTGTTAGTAATGCATCTATAAAATGCGTATTTTCATGTCAAAAGTGGCAAATACTGAGTGTTTCTTGACAGGGTGGAAAATCCTCTCAAGTGGCATGAACTGTAGACCATCTTTAATGTTTGGGGAAACTCAACGTGAGTAGTGATAAGTAATAATAATATAATATATAATCATAAGGAACAAGTTGCAAAAATCAAACTGACATTCCCTAAACAAAATCATTTCAGGCTTTAGAGAATTTTTAATGTGTCCAGAGAGGTAACTTTAAACTGTGACACCAACTGCTACAAAATATTTGAAAATGGGAGGTATTCATCAACAAAACAATATATTGATTTGTTTTGCTACCCTACAAGAGTGCTTTGTGCGATAAAACAAAATGAAGTTACTGATTAGATGCTTCAGAATAATTCAGACCTGGCTGTTTGCTCCCCACTATCAGCCATAATCAACATCATCTTATTTCACTTTGAAAGCTGTGTGCTGCACAATAAAATGTTGAGAATCACTTCCTCACCAAGATTAACAACAACAGAGGCTTTTGGATTTACATAAAGTCTTTCTATAATGAGTAGTGCCTCCCTCCCCCTTCCACAGACACACAGACACACACCAAAGCGTTGCAACCAGAAGGTTGCAATTCTTCACCCCACTCTCTCATTATTGCCGCAGCACTAATGACGCAGTGAGGATCAAGGTGCTGTATGGAGATGAAAGGGGAGATGCAAAGGATTTACAATGCTTCCCAGATCACTGATAAAGCACAGCGTAAACAAAACTTTGCCTGGGGTTTGCACCACCAGGGAGATGGGATTTAGTCTTGAGATTCAGCGTCATCCTCTTTAAACTTGCAGCATTAGAAAGGCAGGGAGCAGAAATCCTGATGAGGCCCACCAGAACTCCAAACTGCAACATAAGAACAAATTTTCAGTGCTCCTACACAAGCACCGTACGTTCTCTGTACTCATTATCCTGCTGCCTGTGGAAACCCTGATCCGTGTTCTAAGTGGCTTTAGAGCAGAACATACTGTATAATAGTCCATTAATCAGTGGCTCGGGAATACTTGTCGGTTTGGAACTTGAGGATCCTTGAAGTCCAATCATACTTAATGATAAATGTCAAAGCCACTTTCACCTGTGTCCAAGGTCCCTATGGCTGTGTAAATGTAACTGTGATAGCATTTCCCTTTGCTTTCCTCTGTAAGTGACATACAGTAAAGTGAATCAGATGTGCAATGAGCAGTAAAATGTTGGAGAATATTTCATCATCTCATTAACAGAAGCCACTATCTTCGCTCCCATCTTTAGCAGTTTCCCCTTCAAATGTTTACCCCAAGAAAACTTCCCAAAACATTATGTAAGCTACTTTAATTATAAATAGACACAGTTTTTCTTTCTTAAGGGAATAATATAATATATGAAATGAGTTGTGTCCTAATGTCAGCGCGGCCAGCACTGTTACTGTTAACGGAAGCCCACCCACAGCACATATTTGTCCCAAATGGTGATTTCAACTGACGGCCTCATATATTCAATGTTATTAATATTTCAAATCATAAACAAACAATTAGTTCTGTTCATTTATTCAGCAGTGTTGGGTGACACCTCTGAGCCTTGGAGCACTTTCAGCACTCCCCGATCACATTAATCAAACCGGGGCTGACTCGCACAAAAAAAGGCATCTGGAGACCGTTTTGAGATTAAGAGAGAGGAAATTCTCTTATAAAAGCACTTGGAATCAGCACTTTCAGTCTATGGGGACTGTTGGAAAGCAGAAGCTGCCATAACTGGACAAACGGCAATCTCACAGCCAGGAATCCTGCGGCCAATTATTGAGAGGAAACTGGCAAATCAAAGGACAGCTACAAAAACATCAGGTGTATGTTATTGTAATTATGTAATTATGTTGCAAAATCACAAGCCAGTAATTTCTCTGAATGCCACTCACCTGCAGAAAACATAAGCAGATCAAGATGTGAATTGTCGATTTCTTAGATTAGATTTATATGCCATTATAGTAAAGACTGTTGCAGTAATCCCAGTCACTCTGTGTTCTCGGAGCAGGGGGTAACGGGGTGAAGTCACTTTAATGATGACTAAGCCGGTGACTAAGCTCATCTCAAGTGAAAATAAACTACCTACCTAAATGCCCTTTGAAAGTTGTTGTGTCTCCCCTTCGCTAAGCTGTCTCTTTACTTAAGAAGGAATTTAGTTAAGCAAAGCCAGGTTGTCTGTGCAGCAGCCGAGGACTCAGCTTAACAGGGTCACAGTAAATCCAGTCAGATTGTCCGGGCACATCACGTCTTCTGCTTGCGGACCGAGTAAGGCCACTGAGCTTTAGTTCAGCAGCACACACTGACTCATGCACACACACACACAGAATGACAAACCAGGTTCAGATCACCTGAGGAAGGACAGGGATATACAGGGACAGTGAGCACAGGCTTGTATTCGCTTTTAACATTCTGCCTTTGAGGTAAATTAAAAGATACAAAAACAGGACTACGAGTCTACAGCAAAGACTGTGTATAAAGATGAATGATGCGTCTCCACACACTCCACTTTCCAAAATAAAGCCGTGTGATAAAAATAAAACAGTGTGAGCAGTAGTGATCGGGGTTGGAGCCGTGGTATCGAGGTACCGCCCGTACACCTGGCCAACTCCATTGCAAGCAGGGCTCAGCTGTCATTCATGACATGGAACTTTTATAGCATCAAATAACTAATTAAAACCCAAAATGTGCACTTTAGGAAGACAGATCCATCTTTTGTCAATGGTTGACAGCCATATAGCCATCTATATGGTAGCAGCTCTGTGGGGCTGAGGGTTTTACTTGCTTTGAGCTAAATGCTAACATCAGTTATGTTTATTTACAATGTTCACTATCTTAAGGGGTGTTTGGACAGAACGCGAATTTTAGATATGGCACGCTTACATGTAAAATCAATGGAAAGACGGGAGTAGACTTGAGTAGACGAACATTTTCCCATGATGGTGCAAACCAAGGCAAAGGCTCATTTAGGCAAATTAGAAATGGTTCACTTCAGTATAGTTTCTGGTGATATCTAAGATCAAGTGGAACACAAACGCACACAGGCACAAAACCACCCACAAATGGTCAGTGCATACAGTGCTAGCTAGCATACTGCTGCTAACGTCTGTAAGTTGGTACATTGGCTGTTAAACACAAACAGTCCAGCTGTCAAATCTGCACAAATAACACAAGGTGAAAATTCGCTTCACTTGAATTTGCTTAACTTCATTTAGCGTCTTAGCATGCTAATATTTGCTATTTATTAGTCTTGAACTCAAAACACAGCTGAGGCTGATGGAAATGTCATTATCTTGGCAGGTATTTGGTCATAAATTAAAGTATTGAACAAATCAACACTTTCAGCTGATGGTGGAGCTAGTCAGAGAATCAGCCAGCTTATTACAACTCAAATTGCTGTATCTACACGCATGGTACATCAAAACCACATATGTCAACCTCATGGTGGTCCTAGAGGAAAGTCAGAGGGATGCAATGTCTGGGAACCATTGGTGTCTATACAAAAATGTGTGCAAATCCATGTAGAAGATTTCACTTGATATAGGTGAAAGCTCTGACCTCCTGGTGGGACAAGATGACAAGCCTGGGGATAACCAAAGTCATTAGGATTCATCCTCTGGGGACCATGAATTCCTGTATAATTTCATGGTAAACCATCAAAGAGCTGTTGAGATATTTCCATCTGCACCAAAGATGTAAGCCTACCTTCAGACCGACATTTACACCCACACCTTGCTAATAAAAATACAACTGACTTGATGTAACTTGATTTGAACTCTAAGAACAGACAAACCAAAAGAAATCATAAGAATAAAACTCCCTTCCCCTCAAATTATTTCAGCTTTCAAAACACTCACAAAACTGTAGCTCCTTCTGTCACCCTGATGAGCAACTCTTCAGACACTCCCATGCCCTTGTTATGCTTCATTGTAAGCCTGCCATTTGAAGCTTTCACCCTTAATTTCCACAGACATTCATCAAGCACAATAACAAGGCTAATTTCAGGCTAAATAATTGTCACCTGTCCATGTTCCTCGCAGTGGGTGTGTGCTGTGTCTTTAATGACTCCTCACTCTGCTTCCAAACACTGCAGGACCTGAAAAGCAATAACAAGAGGGAAAGTGGGATAGTATCTTCTTTGAAAGTGAAATGTGTCTTTCCTCCCTGCAGGTAAATGTGTCTGTGCTACGAGCATGCACATTTTTCAGATGATGATGATGAAAGAGCGGCTCAAGTCTGCTTGAAGATGAAAGAGATGTCTGTGCTCCTCTCTGGATTCATTACTCTCTATTCAGGTGTCTTTTACACACTCCTCTCCTCCTCTATACCTTCCTTCCACCTTTCCGTCTTTATCCTCACACCCCAATTGCTATTCCAACCCCCCACTCGGCTGTCAGATCCCACTCTCCATGGCTCAATGAAGTCATCTTTACCCAGAGACGTCCATTAATAGGATCACAATGATGCTCAAAGGACTTCGATGGGGAAATTGAGACAAATCGGCTGAATTTCACAGAGGTTGTTGTATTGTGCCGCCTTGCACTAACTGATTTCTTTGTAGCAAATCTCATTCTCAACATTCAGGGATTTAACAGACAAATGAATGCTTTGCAACACGCATTTTCACACACACAGTCTAATAAACTGAAGGTCACATCTGTTTCAGTGCTTAAAATTTGATGTATTTCATACCTGCAGGATACTGGGTTTGTCAAACATTTCATTGTATTTTTTCCTTTTTGCATCTAAAGATGGTCATGCTGGGAAAATTGGGCAAGGTAAGATGGGTCAGGCTGCATGCCGTGCTAGTTTTCTTTGTGCTTTGTTTTGTTTCCTTGTGTTTTATTTTGTTTTTTTCCTGAATTTCATCATTAAATTTTCTGACTGACTCTTCATCAGATCTAGGTTGGCTTGTCTCCATAGACTTCTTTCAGATAGGCTTTTGTGATGGAGGCCTATACTGTATAAATAAATTTGACTTCCAACAACCATCAAAACTAGACAATGCCGGAGCTCATATGCTTTTTAACTATGTTGAAGATACAATATTTAACTTGGCATGTCACATTGTTTTGTGCAGAGAAGTACGTTTTTACACTGCAAGTAGTCAAGGTGAAAGGCACAATGGATGGAATATCTTTGGAAATTGGAAGCTAGTAAAAGGACAAAGTATTTACTTCATTCTCTGTCTGTAGCGCATGTTGTTACCATTCGGCAATATGACAGATAGCAAAAATATATTACAGGTTACAAGGCACAGGAAGGAGAGTCTACCTGGTCTAATCTGACATTGTTACACTGTTAGTCATTTTGATTGACTGTCTGACAGAGTTGATAACCTCGTCTCTTCTCTATCTGTCACTGGCCATCCTCCTCATGTGGCCCGCTCATCTTCTGGCAGGAAAAGGAGAAAAGAAAAACAGAGGAGTAGAGAAGGCAGCGCCAGCTCTCAAAACACGAACATCTGCAGGGTCTATTTCACGGATCGTAAAGCATCAAAGACATGGCAGGGTGACGACAGGTCTGACCAGAGACTCCGTCCTCCTAAATCCTCCAGAAGATGATTGAGTGATTTAGGAATTATATCCAAAATTCTGTGGCCTGTGTATCCCATTTGAAGTACTGAATGAGGTGAATTAAAGTCAAGGAAATCATTTGTTTTGAGGAGTGATGGACTGGGTAAATGTCAAGGATTAATCCCAGAGTAAATCACATTAGCAGTACTGTGTGGAAAGGCTATAAATTGTTAGCATATACTGTGTAAAACGTAACACCACTCATTGGTTAATCTGTATTTAGCTTTTCTCTTTATTTTTTCTAATTCACATTTTTCCAATATAATGTATTTAGACATATTTGCACCTATAGCCTACATCTACAGTTGGAAATGGAAATGTGGGTAGCAA
Source organism: Micropterus dolomieu (assembly GCF_021292245.1). Taxonomy (NCBI): domain Eukaryota; kingdom Metazoa; phylum Chordata; class Actinopteri; order Centrarchiformes; family Centrarchidae; genus Micropterus; species Micropterus dolomieu. Next base: position 21,313,384 of record NC_060155.1, read on the forward strand.
TCCAGGCAAAAGCATCAAAAATGTGAAAAATGCAACAAATAAGGCCACTTGGGAGCAGAGCATCAAGCTTTAAACACCCTATAAAGTAGTTAGGGTGAAGCAAACAGTTGCATATTTATACATCCAACAGATATGGAGCAACATTAGGATTCATTCAAAGTTGAGAACTCCTAAGGGAAATATCTGGCTCTTTAGCTTCTAAAAGCTCCACTATGTTTACCAGCTGGTCACTAACTTTGCGTGCCATTTGGTGGTGAGCAGGTCGTTTATATTGGGTTTAACAGGGTCGCTGGTGAGAGCGAAAGTGCGAACCATAAAAACCAAAACAATGAGCTGAAAGACACTCAAACTCTCTAAAGAGCTGAGGGGTGAGCTACAGAGTTGGGTGATTAGTCTTTGTCTCTGATTTGTCATTTGTTTAATCCATTGTTAATAAAATACTGATTAGAGCATATATATAGATATTTCAATCTAACCAAAACACCAACAACTAACATACAGGTATATTGGCAATTCATTGGTTATTCAATTTTCATGATATAAACATTTTGTAGAAATAGTTCAAATAGCCATGTGAATACAATTGGAGAACACACTCAATTAACCATTTCTGTTTTAAAGCCATTAACAAAAGAACTTCAGTCAGCCATTCTCCACCACACTTATCTCCTTGCAGACCTCCAGTAGAGCTTAGAGATATTCCCAGGAAATAAATAAACATCTCCCTGTAGGCCTGTAAGTTTTTCCCTCCTAGTTTTTTTCGACTGAGAGCAGGGGCATATTCTATGCTAATTTCAACCTCCCTCATGCTGATCACGTGAGACAGCTTTTCAGATTGATGATAAACATCATCACGTTTTAATATCGACAGATTTCGTCACGCCCCTAGTAACAACTGAATAAAAAGCCCCTAATTGATAACAGATGCTATTGTTAACAATAACTCATCTCAAGGATGTAACATTTGTTTGAAAACCATGGGGGTCAGGGGCTCCTCCCCAGAACAAAAAAGGATTTGAACATCATTTTCTGCATTTGTACATGCTTTCATCATATTTTCAGCTACTTAAAAGCAACACATTATGATTAAGAAGGCAATAATGCTAGTTTAATATTTTTGTTAGAAACGTGGTAAATATACATCAGAAAAAAGCCATCTTACTGTCTCCATACCCTACTGAACATCACATACTGTGGTATTCAAATGAGGATATAAGCTTAAAGGCTTAAAGGCACATTATTTATGGCACTATGAACAAATAATGTTCCATTTGCACTGCCAATCACAACATATAAGATATGTATTAAAATCTTTTTATATACAGTCTATGATTAAAATATGAAATGTATATTTTAAGTCACATAGTAAATAGTGATCTTTGATCTTCTATTATGATGAGTACATTATGATTATACCTCTTCATTGTGACTCAGAACTGTGAAAACTCCCTTTTTAAAAAAAAGTAAAAATAAGAAAAAAATAATACATTGTACAGCCACCATCACGTTGTCTTAAATTTAATGGCTTATAGAAACATTATCTTTCTTGCCTTCATGGATCCATGCTTAACTTTAAAATTTTAAGAAGGTAAGCAACAATAATTAATCAGTGACAGACGGAGATCAATTCATCAAACTTGCTGCTCTTGGTGCCACTTCATTTTTTAATTTTTCTTTCACAAAACTCTGAAAGTCTCCACTGTGTCACAAAACTGTCTGCGACTCACAGCGCGAGAGTAGGTCCACATGATTATTTTCCAAGTGTAAGCTGGTGTCACATCACATCAGCTAGGTGGAGATGAGAAAATGGACATGTGGCGTGACATCATGTGAAAAGTGTCAGTTGTGTGAGTCTCATGGTCAATGCATGAGAGCTGGCAGCTCTGAAAGAGATAATCACTGTGTAAATAAAATGATAACTTTTCACCTATAAAATCTTATTTAATGTTTTATGAATTTATTTAAATGCTTAATAAATAATAGATTGTTATGTATTACATTTATTTTAGATCATATGTTCAGTAGGGATGGGGAAGATTTACCTAAATATCAAGGTTATGGAAGCAGCAGTCGTTTTGATTTGTAACATATGATGTTATTGATTATCTGATTGATTTTGTTGGGAAGGCTTTGAGATCCCTGTGTTTCATTGTTGTTGATGTTGCATTACCATAAGTGTAGTTTTTAGCCATGCTGTGCGATGATGGCAATGTCAGTCTGTCAGCTGGTACTTCACTTTGGTCCAGACTAAAATATCTCAACAACTATTGGATAGATCATTATGAAATTTTGTACAGATATTCATGGACCCCAGATGATGGAATCTGTATCCAGTGTTACTTAATAGACCCTTGGACCCCAGCATGTCAAAATTTGACTTTCCAATTCTAGACTAAGGACTAAATACCTGTCAAATTAAAGACATTCATTACAGCCACAGCTGTACTTTGTGTTTAGATCTAATTTGCAAATGTTAGCATACTAACATGTTAGCATTGTCACTGTGAGTCTGTTAGCATGCCGATATTAGCATTTAGCTCAATGCACTCCTGTGGCTAACTAGAACCTCACGGAGCATCTGTAGAAACAAAAATTACCACATACTCCTACTGTGACCTTTTTCTACCTTTTCCTGTTAAGTCTTTATGGAACTGCAGATCCTTCACAGATGGGAAGTGGGAGAACTACTTCTAGCGACAGGAGACTGAAATGATTCACTAATGCATATATTTTTAATTGAAGGCAAGAAATGGCTTTTATGATTAACCTGCATTTCACCTTTATTCCCCACATCGGAAACCAGCTCTTATCTGAGTATCATGGTCGTAAGAGGTATTTCCAAAATGACCTCTGTCTCTTAAGAGATGTTATCTTCTATTAGCACGATGTTACACCCATAGAAGGCATACACTTGTGATTCTTAATTAAACATGATCATGCACAGGCTAAGTCTTCATTTCTGTCTTGATAAGACATAAGAGCTCTCCTGGGTAAAGTAAGAGCTAACATGCAGTGTGGGGGGATTACGATTAGCTTCAAGCTCTGCTTCATTCCTGCTGCCCTTGTTCATCCTCAGCAGTCTGTCCTTAGCAGGCTGTGACGCCCCAGTGAGTTGAAGGAACATGCATTTATATCACCGATGTGGTCGTTAAAGCTCTCCAGAGTTTTCATCTCACTCCAGCCTCAGAAACTGACATTTTAAGCTGCGTTGCTATTAACTGACTCACATTTGGGTTGGGCCTCTAAGAGGACTGTTACCATATGCTAATTTGGCAACTGAAGGCTTGGTGAATTACTTAAGGGGTGAACTGTGTGTAAGTTTTATTACTGCTATGGCAGATGCTTAATGACCCTCAACAATGATAAAATATTTTATAATGATCAAACTCTAAGAACGTCAGGCAGGGGTTCTGCAAGATGGGTGAAAGGAGACAAATAATTTAACAGCCCTCTGTCTGTATTGAGCTCAGAAACATTTTAAATACATCATAAAGACAAAATCATGTAGTCTACAAGGGCCATCATGTCACATGCTTTACTGCAGTTGGAAATTAGTGCTCTTGATTGACAGCCTTAGACAGTAGGAATGTTTTAATATTGAAAGCAGTTTCCATGTTTCTTAATATATTCAATGTTTCTAATTAAAATGGTCCATTATGTATGCTAAAAACATAGAAAGCTCCCAGAACAATAGCACGGTTGTGAATATTCTACCTGCTCCCACATTTGCATTAATTTTGTGAGCAATGAAGCCTTTTTTAGTCATTTTGGATTTCTTAACAAACTGATATGTCTTTCATGAAAACATTGTGATCTATAACGCTTTTGTTAACTTTAGTGCTGCACTTTAAGCAGACATTCATTCATTATTGCAAAATAAATATGATAAGATTAGTGATATTCTTAGTGTTGTCTGCTGAAAAAAACTTTCTATGTTATAGCTAACGAGCCTATAAGAGCACAATGCTAGCTCCCTCTTACTGAAAGACTATCAAAGTCTCTTTGGAAGGTAGACAAATCACTTCAATCTCCATTTATGAAATTACCCTTTTAGCTTAAGTGCTCTGATGAATTTGCTCAAAACTGAACATACTCAAGATGTATTCCCCTTTCTTCCTTCCCCCATGTAACTGTAATTCTCTGTCAATGTTTCCGCCTTGAATGGTTCTTTGAAATAAGTATGTGGGCAGTACTGTGAGCATAAAATAACTTTATTGTCATCTAGGGGCAGGAAATAATGTTTTGTCTCAAAAATCAACATTATTTGTACAACACAAAAATGTCACCTGAATTTCTATTTTCACATTTTACATATTTTTCTGTTAGCCTGTCTGTTATCTAGCTATGCTAGCAGCGTGCGGATGTGGGGGGCTATGTCACTTGGTCAATCTAGCACTTTGGTCCATGTTGAAATATTTCAACAACCATTAGATATAATGTACTTTGTGTTTAGTGCTAATTAGCTAATGTTAGCATTTGAAAAATTATACCTGCAAAACAGCACATGAGCATTGTCAGTGTGAGTAGGCCTATGTTAGTATGTTGACATTAGCAACTAGCTCAAAGCCCTGCTGTAGCGTCACAGAGCTGGTAACATGGCTTTAGCCTCTTAATCTTGCTAACTCTGTGCATAAAACACCAGCCCATATATATATAAGGTTTTTTTTTAAGTAACACTGACCTTTTTTTTACATTAGAAACTGTAAATGTAAAATATTACCTCAGACATTTTCAAAATATACCCTGCTTTCCCTGCCTCAGAATCACAATCATCGGCAATGAGGGTGCCAAGATAATGCGATTCCTAAAGATTTATAACAATCAAACAGTAGAGCGGCCGAGGAGATTGAGCCATTTCACAGACCAGGGGATAGACATCACTATTGCCTTAACTGCAGCCCCTATTTCCACTTCTCATTGCAAGAGAGAATACTGATTTAAGCTATCATCTTCAGACAGGTGCTCTTATAGCCATCATCCATTCCCATTAGGATTCAATCACACCCACTGATCCCAGTAGACAAAACAGATCTAGAATAAGGCCACCTTATAGGAAAGACGTATAAACTTACCTCACTAAAATGTATTAATTTAAGAAAATTGCTCATGGTGGTGTACTGTGGTATCCAGCTTGCTTTTTGTTCAAGTACATTCATAGAGAAAGAAACAGCAGAAGATTGGCTTTACTTAAGGCTAAACACTGGCATATGTGATAAAAATATATGCTTACACATGCACATCTGCACCCAGTGGATAACACATGAAAGCATTTTACAATATTCTTTATTCTGTTGTCTGCTATGGAAATATGCAAGATAATGTGGCCCTTTGGGGGGGAGATGCAAGACAAACGCAATACAACGTATTCAGGGGTTTCTGCAGGGGTAAGAAAATTGATCAGGAAAACAAAAACATTGCCTTTTTCTGTTCATCTCATATCTGCCGAAAAATGTTACTAGAATAATGCACAACTTCCATTCACAGTGTTTATGATATATTCAGTAGCTTGCAAGGCATAGGTACTTACACAATCCTATTATTCATGACACAAAGCATGCTAAGTGTGTCTGGGGCCTTGAATTTAATAGCTAATTTGTGCTCTGGGTCCGATGTGTCTTTACTGTGTGTAGTTCAAAGCAATCCTCTGGTAGGACTGAATGCAATTTGGTCTTTAAGTATCAAATATCAATGACAAACGCTAGGCTCAACAGCAAATTGGAGCCTTGTTTCTTGTCTTCAGTAGTCTGTTTTCATTCCTTCCTGAACCTCGAAAGGCTGAATGCAGCCGACAGATTGCTGTTATGTATAAATGGCAGGTGAGGAGTGGTGCGTTAATGAGAGCTGCTGTTGAATTGTCAGGATGTGACATTGATTACAGGTGACACAGCAAAGATGGACTCTGCTGTCATCTGCTGGACAAACACTGAAGAATCCAGTAGTTTTTTTGCTCATGAACAGATTTCTTACAACTTACAAGTACTTTAAACTAAAGAGAGCTCCAGAAAATCTTTTAGGTTGTTAAGAACAGATCAGGTGCTCCCAACATTTTTGGCTTCTGTCCCCTTTGAAACAAAAAACTGTTTACATCTGGCTTCTTGTCACCAGTTTCCTGTGCTAAGTCATTCATGTAGTGATTTTCTCCCGCTCAAATGGTTTATTTTAATTTTAAGAGGCATGAAAGGCTGTAACTGTCTAGAATTTCACAAAAAAAATAGGATTATTAGAGAAAGTCAGGGGAAAATAGCATAATGTGCAGAATAAATCTGTTTTTGACTCTCTCCATTTGTCATCTCATGACCCCTCAGGGTTATCTTGCAACCCCTTCAGAAGGTCCTGACCCCCATCAAGGTAACAATTGTCCTAGATGACAGCAGTACAGAAACAGAGGTGGGCAAACATTTTCTGAGACATGTTTTGATGTGATTGTACAATGTTGTACAAAATTGTCCAGTTTGGTTTTGATTCAGTTCCATCCAATTTCCCATTCTTTCAGTCCTATTTATATATTTATATATTGATGCAGCATTCTGGATCAGCTAGAGAGTCTTAAGGGACTTATTCTGTCTGCCTGAGAATAACAATGTGCAATATTCCAGCCTAGAAGAAACAAATGTCTGGATTAGTTTTTACGCATCATTTTGAGACAAGATGTGTCTGATTTTTTAAATATTGCATAGGTGAAAAAAGGCATTTCTTGAAGTTTGTTTAATGTCTGAGTTAATGGACATATCCTGATCAAAGAAACATCAGAGATTAATTACAGGGGAGGAGGAGAAGAAGGTCAAACGCAACAACATTGTGATTCCATACGTGTCTGGAGTATCAGAGAAACTCAGGAGGATTTTCAACAAACACAACATCCCTGTGTTTTTTAAACCCAAGAACACACTAAGACAGATGCTGGTACACCCCAAAGACCGCACACCCAAACACAAGAAAAGCAATCTAGTGTATGCGGTCCAATGCAGTGAGGAATGCACAGACCTGTATA
>NC_060155.1:21320474-21362625 GCF_021292245.1 Micropterus dolomieu
ACACTGCACCACAGAGCGGAAAACATACCAACAAGCGCCCAAGCCAGAGAGAAGGAACAGAACCACCTGAAGGGGGCACTTACAGCCTGTGGATACCCTAAATGGACCTTTGTGAAAACAGCCACAAGATCCAAGAAGAACAAAACTACAGGGGAGGAAAAGAAGGTCAAACGCAACAACATTGTGATTCCATACGTGTCTGGAGTATCAGAGAAACTCAGGAGGATTTTCAACAAACACAACATCCCTGTGTTTTTTAAACCCAAGAACACACTAAGACAGATGCTGGTACACCCCAAAGACCGCACACCCAAACACAAGAAAAGCAATCTAGTGTATGCGGTCCAATGCAGTGAGGAATGCACAGACCTGTATATTGGGGAGACTAAACAACCACCACCCAAACGCATGGCTCAACACAGAAGGGCCAACTCCTCAGGTCAAGACTCTGCAGTCTACTTACATCTGAAGGACAGAGGACACTCGTTTGAGGACCACCAGGTGCACATTTTAGACAGAGAAGATGGATGGTTTGAAAGAGGTGTCAAGGAAGCCATCTACACCAGGGTTGAGAAGCCGTCATTGAACAGGGGAGGGGGTCTACGCCACCACTTATCCCCCACTTACAATGCGGTCCTTTCATCACTTCCCAGGAAACTCAACAAACGTAACCTATTGGCCTCAGGTGAAGATACCAACGATGGTCGTTCAGTCTTGGCCACCGGTAGTCCTAACGACTGTAACGACTGTCTTTACATCAACCAGGAGCACTAACGAACCAGCAGTATCGATGACCCGGGATAACGACCCCACTGAGGTTAAATAGCTGAGTTTCCCTGCCAGTCAGTCAGAACTGAAGAAGTCCTTTGGATGAGGGACGAAACGTCTTCCAGTATCTTCAATCAAGTCCAGCTGCCCTTGACTTTAAGCTTCGTTGGATAACTATGACCTGGATGACTGAGAATCTTCATAGACATCTTGCAACATGGTCATTAATAGCATAAGTATCATAGATCCAGACTGTAATTTTAGAGGACAATGGCATCATGCTTCTCTTTATTGTAGAGAATAATGCACCTGGAAGGAAATTAAATCCCTCACACACTGTATTTGTCAATGAGATTGGCAAAAGGCAGGAGACATGGCCGAAACATCATAGGCCAGCGAGCCACGGTGAGTACACAGATATCCATCACTGGCCCATACAACAACGTGTGTGGGTGGGTTTGCCAGGGCAATGGGGATTGGAGCAACATTGTTAAACTAATTACTAGCTAGCCTAGCTTCTTCTTCTTCTTCTTTCATGTTTTATGGCAGTTGGCATTCATAAATGTTGCATTAGTGGCACCTACTAGATTAAGGGCGGTCCCAACCAGAGATGGGGACACAAGTTTGAGACTTCGACTCGGACACAGTGACTTGAGACTCGACTTGAGACTCGTCCTCAAAAGACTTCAGACTTGACTCGGACTCAAGGTGCGGGACTTGCTGTTATTCCTCTCCCTGCATTACCTATAATCTGCCTACGTAACACACGCTACCCATCTGCTGCGTGCGGCCACATGTGAGAGAGAACAACAAACAACAGCAACTGCTCCGCCATTCATCATAAACTTTGGCTTTAAAACTTCATACAACAAGACCCAAACAAAGAAGCGCTGAATGCAAAATAGGTTAGTAACCTGAGTTTAGTAAACATGTTTAGCTCAGCATTGGCCATCTAACGTTAGCTTGCTTCTTGCTTTAGCTACGACCTACAGAAGATTAACTCTGACTGTCATTTGTTATGAAGAGATGAATGAGCGTTTGTTTGCTTGCCAAACTTGTGGTGGTCGATTAACGTAATCATTTAGGTTCCGCTGGCTGCCATAATGTTAATTATTAATGGTGGTTGCAAATAGGTTACAGATTTATTGTTGGTCATGTAACATTACAGTTTTATTTAGTTATCGTTACACTGGTTTGAGAGTCTGGGGAATGTGTTGACTTGCAGTATTTTATAAGCAGTCATTAATTGCATTGCACATTACATCGTTGTGCTCTCTAAGTGAAAAATAGGTTACTGTTACAGAATTCCTTATAGCGATGCAGTGTTACAAGCAGCCTGGATTGAACACAGCAGGTGATACAACATTCATTATCCACCACGAGTGACTTGACTTGGACTCTAGCTCAAAGCCTTGACACTTGACTTGGACTCTAGCTCAAAGCCTTGACTTGGACTCTAGCTCACTGTCTGGAGACTTGACTTGGACGCTAGCTCAAAGACTTCAGAATTGACTTGGACTCTAGTTCAAAGCCTTGTGAGCATCTTTGGTTCCGACCTCCAGGCTAAGAACTCCTGCTCTACATGGATCTCATCCCTGAAAACGGCCCAGGTTTGATAAGAAATGGCTTGCCAATTTTTGTCATTGTCTGGGATAATGCGAGTAGTCTCTGTAGTCTCTGTAGTCTTCATTCTTGATTTTTATTTTTTTGCCTGGAGGTGGAACAATCATTGACCACTAAATCAGTTGTCCTTTCTTGCTGCAATGGATGAAGTGTGCAGAGGATGGTTGCGGCATTTCTTCCCCCATTCCATTTCAAGGGAGAGCATTAGGTGTGAAGTCGATAAGAATTTGTGGCCAAACAGACAAGATATCCAGTCCCAGCACTGTAACTCCATAGTGTTACTGTAGTATACTACTCATACTACTGCATATAGTACGACTTTTCTTATCCACAGTAGGGGAGACCAGGGGCAATTGTAACAGGGGGCAATTGTAACACACTCAATTTCTCCAATCAGAAACAAGCTGGAATGATGACACTTAATCTGCACATGCTCAATAGGATTCTCTCTCTGCCTGTGGAAAAGGAGCAGGATCATTTCACATTAGCAGAAGTTTTAAACAAAATACTGATTTTGAGGTATGAAAATAACTTTTTGGATGTGCAGCATTTTTCTTCTGGTGTCTAAAGTTCAGATGACTGCAAATCTAAACTTGCATACATTTTATCTCTAGGTTATTGATTAACAATTAACACTAACAAACTATGCTTATATAGTTGTGGCTAGCGGGCGGTCATACAAGATTTTATCATGGCTACAACATAGTGTTACAATTGCCCCCAATCCACATGGCCCAATGTAAGCAGCTTGTTTGTCTGTTTTGAAAATAAACATATTTCACTAAATATAAATGTAAAACCTTATTAAAAAAGGGTGTATTAAAAGAAATGGATATGTTCTAGTATAAACAAATCAACAATTAACATAGGCCAACATTCTTTGTATAAAATAGTGTTTTATATGTGTTTAACAGAAAGTGTGAATATTATATAGGCCTCTGCAAAAGTAAAGTTCCTTTCATTGTCAGTTTGTCTGTATAGTGGACTTAAAGTAGTTGATGGTATAAGAACCAGCAAAACCAAAGAGAATTACTACTTCACTTGTAAAAAGTAATTTTATGAAGTTAGAACAGAGAGAGCAGAGGATGCCTGACATCTAATTTTAGTCTTGTTCTTATAAGTGAAAATATATCAATTGTATTATTAATTAGTGCACATATATGTGTTTCTTGTATCAAAAGATGACTAGTGTATCTCAAGTAGTTTGTGAGTTATTAAGGAAAATGTAAAATATGTTGTCCCTGGTCTCCCCTCCATGTTTTTTGTTATTGATAAGATACATGTTTTTGTTCTGTGCAGTGCTGTGTACATTTTCAGTTTTATTTCTCTTCCATATAGTCAACTGTCATTCTGACCCAACATCTATCAGAACATTTTGACCACCTTGGTTTTACACAATGTCAAAGGAATGTGTCATTTTGGTAGCAATGACTTCTATTCATTGACACACTCAATTTCATTTTTAGAGAATTACTTATTACTTACTGTAAGTTGGCAATTTAGAGCATTTTTAAGTGTATTTTGTAGAAAATACTGGCCTAAATGGAAGGATGGATGGATAAAAAACACACATTAAAAACAAAAGTCCAACATGAAGAAAGAGTGCTTTATGTAAGCAATTTAGGTCACATGCTGGTTTATCAGTGGTCTCCAGGGTGAACACAAGAGTGAGCAGTTGGACCACAGACAGATTTTTGTGACTTAGCCCTTTTGTCTTCACTGCTGTGAGAGCATCTCTAACACCCAGACACTGTGTATGGCCTGAGAAATAGCATCGTGTGGCGTCTCATGCTCTCTCTAAAGGAGCTTTAGATTATTCCTTTGGGTACAACATTGGAATGACAATCCCAAAGCAAGTGAGGGGAGACTAGGAGAGGCATGTGTTTGACTTTTACTGACCTTAAAGCAGAAACCATCTACAAAGATATTGTTGAATTACCTGCACAAATTGGTCTCGTGTTTGTCAGCCCGGCCAGACTTTGAGGCTTTAGACCAAAAGATAGCAAAAGGACAACTATTTTTTGATGTGTCACTTGCTGAGGACGGAGGTGTGTTTTTACCATCTTGGCATTTGGGGAAATCAGGGAAAGATGTCTTATCTCACTCAGTAGTGAAAGGACAGTCATCTTTTGTTACATCTTCACTTTGTGATTAATGTTTATGTCAGGTGCAGCTTTGGCCTTTGGTGAATTTCCAGTCATCCGGTTCCATTTTTATTTATCACAGAGCTCAGTCATGAGTATGAAAAGACAATTTTTTAGATGAACATAGACCCACAGTGGTTTCTGTAGGCATGTTGCCAAGAATGCTCTTGCCTCAGAGGGGAAACCAGAGTTCAGGGCTCACTGCTGATAAAAGCCGGATGTGATTTTGCAATGCTTTATCTTTTAGATTTAAAAAAAAAAAATCACCTCTCATGTGACAAATGTTGTGTCTCATCAAGTGATGCATGGTATTCCTCCCGCTGGGAGCGCAAAATTCCCACACACATCTCTGAGGCTTGCAGTCGTACACCAGGGGATCCCCAGATCCTGGCCTTTGGCAACATGGGAAGTTTGTTGATCATAGCTGTCACATTCACTCTCAATTAAATGACGAAAAGCACCAAAAAAGTAGTGCTGTCAGCCTCTAAAAGCTTTAATACATATAATACACAATTTATAACTACCATAAAAGCCACAATGTATTAAAAAAATTCAATCATTTGTTTTTAGAGAAATTCAAGGTCAAATACAGAACCACGTTAAATGTTCTGGTTATACTACTGTATGTGTCACTAACATGACTTGCTAAGCTGGCACCCTATCATCTGTGTTTAGCCATTTTTGTAACGTGAAATCAGTTTCATCATTGACAAGTGTATTTTTAAGAAAGAGAAAGTTTACCTGTGAGTCACTGCTGCTTTAGACAGTCAGCAGTGTCAAGACTCTTAAAGGAAGCAGAGCGCCAGTTGCTATGTGGGTGGATGTTTCACGCTGGCATTCATAAGCCTTGAGCGGGTTTTAAACCATTTAAGCTGCTAGTTGCAGAGTATTTGCTGTGGCTTCCTACACCTCCAATCGGACATGGTGTACTGTGAAACTGTCATTATGCTCATGTAATAAACTACCTTTTCCACCACCTCCACTCTTAATGTGAAACACTTTGTCTTGTTACAAAATTTGGCAGAGCTTTTCTGCGAGCACAGCCATGAAAGGATTACATTAGGTTAAACCTTCCAACGGAAGTGGGAGGATTTCAGAGACAATCTAAAAAGATGAAACACAATCAAGTCCATTCATCATTTTAATTACTTGCATAGAACTATGTAAATGGAGCATCTATGATAATTAAAGGATCATTAAGAAATCCATGACCTTTTATCAATCTTTATAACTGTCTCATCCTACTCAACCCCCTGGCACACACACCCCTCTGCTCATGTGCACTACATTTTCTCATTAAGGTCGAGTGGAGAGCTGGAAAGGTTACACTGTAACATCAGCACTGCTTTGTCACTGCTTTTAGCAATAGCTTCAGACAAACCCACAGAGCTCCAGGACGGAGCAGGTAAAATGTGTGCAGGTGGAGATCTTGAAATTCTGGTTAGTGAGCAAAAACTGTTTTCACAGTGAGCTTTAACATCATGAGTTGGGAAAGTAATCACTGATTTCACTGTTGATATTGATGTGAGATGCACTTACCTGAAGCTATGGCTCTCTTTACAAACTATCACTTCTTGGCAAGAAAAACCTTTTTCATGATGTTCTCTCTGAAACCTTTGAAGGACTGAATATATTCTATGTAATTATCACTGTAAATAAAAGAGTGACATTAGTCAGAACTCCATAGTGGTTTAGGTGCAGGATGCTATTTGTCTATGTACTCTCTCTCTAATGTAAGGCAGAGGTTATTTTAATTTATAGTTTACAGTTATTTTTACTTAGCCTTGTTTGTTCCTATAGTTTGCATCTCTAATAATATGCATGGAATATTAGTGTGGCGCACAAACAAATCTACTCAGCTTCTGTTTCAATAAATAACTAAAACGAACATCTTGTCTGGACAGCATTCTAACCGATGTCCCCTGAGTGGCCACACAGCGTCTCACACATTATATACAGTCCTTTTCCAGTCACCAAAACAATTAGTCAATAATGTAAGAAAACTAAGGGCGTACTCACACTAGGCCCGGTTGGCTTGTTGGCTTGTCCCCCCTCCCCACTCCCCCGCTGGTCTGCGCTCACATTGCGCCTAACTGTGCTTTCAGACCAAACGCAAATTTTTGCCTCGCGACACTTTCCTTGCAAGTGTTCACACACAACGCGAGGTGGCGATTTTAACGCGATACCGTGAATAAACACAACTTGCCATTACTACATTACAACCCAAAGTAAACATTTTGTTGTGATTAAATAGCAATAAACGGATCAAACTGATGCCGAAATAACTACAACATGATGCAGATTTGTTAAACATATGAATTCACGGTTTGTCAGGTCTGCCAGCAAGACAGCAGGACAACAATTTCTCGCTTGAGTTGAAAATATTCAACTCACGTGAATTCCTTCGCGTTGTCTTCGCTTTGCCTCTGCGTCGCCGCCACCGCCCCATTCGCCCCCTTCGCGTCGCTTCGCGCCGCCCGACAGGAAATCGCGGCTCTATGCGGCTTTGCATTGACTGTATGTAAACTCACCGCCCGGAACCTCACTTCACTTTTGGTCTGAAAGTACCATAACGATTCGAGCCGGAGTACGTTTACGTCATCACCAGGTCAGTGTTTCCCATGTGTGTGGCGGCCTATTTGAAATCGTAGTTGATTGCAGAGTGTTGCGCATATATTCACGCAGCACTGTCTCTCTCTCTCCCTCTCTCTCAAGAATACCGCTGCACAAATCTTTCCAACACAACTGTCAATGTCAGAGACTCAAAAAACTTATTAGCAAGCATTTAAGGAGCCTAGCTAATAAGGAGAGCTATGTTAACATTACATCACAGCTGGGTTGTCGAGGTAAGCACGCTGTGCAGAGCTGGAAGTCAATATCAACTGTCATTCTGTAAAGAAAAAGTGCTCTCTCTCTCACACCGCACAGTGGAGTTTGTGTCGGGGTTCAGTGGTCGGGCACGGTTAGCGATCACATTACATGCGTACCGGGCCGGAGTCCAGTTTAACCGGTTAAGCGTAGCTACCATGACCGGGAACGGCACGGATCACATAGTGTAAGTGCGCCCTAAGAGTCTACAGCCATGAGGCTAAACATGAGCATGGTAACATCTGTATCCCTGTCCATCGTTCATAATGCAAGCATATTAAAAAAAAGTATATTTCAACACCAAAAGACATGAAGCTTTATTTTTGTTTGTGGTGAAAAACATTTATCCTGAATCTAATGACCGGTGTAAGTTCCAGTATTTGGTCACATCTATTGATTAATGAGACACAAAATGCTTTGTTTTTACATTCAATATTTTGAGTTTAAAGGTACAAATGCATTTTTCTTATCCTGCAAGGTTCTGTGTAGAAAATTGCTTATTATTTTTTCACATGTATTTTTTTAACATCTAGCCCCTGGAAATGGGAACCAGGAGAACAGTGACATGATTTGTGTAGTATGTAAAGAGAGAGGGAGAAATTCCAGATCCAATCCAGTTCAGTCTGTTTTTATTTATATAGCACACAAGGTTTCAAAGTGCTGCACAGGGAACAAAACATAAAACACATAAAACATACCTAAAAGCACATAGAACACATAATGAAAGCAATGGTTCAGAAACAAAATCAAAGGCAACAACAAACACAACACAGCTCTCGTGGTGGATTAAAAGCCAGGGAATAAATGGGCATGGCCAACATTTTGAACTGTGAATATAGCATATTCCATAATTTAGGCGCTCCTGTCGCTCCTGGTTTTTAGCCTGGTTTTAGGGGCGACCAGCCACAGTTGATTGGTGGCCCTTTGCTGCCTTGGGAGTGTAGACTTGTAAGATAAGATCCTAAAATGTAATCTAAAATGGACCAGGAGCCAGTGGAGTGAGGTCAGAACAGGTGTAACGTGTTCTCACTTGCGGGTTCCAGTTAAAAGACAAGCAGCCGCGTTTTGGACTAACTGTAGGCATAAGAGAAAGGCTTGTTTAATGCCAATGTAAAGTGCTTTGCAGTAGTCCAGATGGGTTGAGATAAAAGCAAGAATCACATGCTCAAAAATGATTACGATATAAAACAGACTTAATTTTAGATAAAAGCCTCAAGTGATAAAAACAGGATTTAACCACAGTATTTACTTGTTTGTCAAGTTTAAAATCACTGGTTAGATCACCATTATTCACAGTACTGCGGCAAAAAGATAAATTATCTTCCTTACAACATGGATTGAGTTAGAGTTCCACCAGCATTACAATACATTGTAGAAAATGCTGCTTGATGTGCATGCTTCCCTTATTGATCTGCTTCTGCATTTGACACAAATGATTAAAGTCAACAGATTTTACTGCTTTGGCTGCCTGTTCAGCTTGAATTCCCTGGATATGTTGCAGCCAAATACTAATAAGCCCTAATCACGTACAGTAGGAGGTGTCTGGACCTTTATTTTATTTATTATCATTTTTTATTTACTCCTTGTTTTGGACAAAGCAACGTATGGAGGTATTCACGTGTAACACATCATAAACTGTGTCACTGATTGTCAATGCGAAAATAGACCTTGAAATTCACACTACCTAGATTGAGAAGAATCTCTGGAGGCCATCTTCCCTGATGGCCTATCACTCTCTTGGCCATTTTAATATTCCACAACATGTCCATCCCTTTTGTTACTTCAGGTTAGATGTAATGCTAATTAGATACCAGCTTGTTGTTGTCAAACTCTGTGCTGCATAGCAATGAGAAGGATCTAACACTCCCTGTGCCCTTTGAGCTCTTGTCTCTGCCACCAGCAACGCTCACAGCTCAGCTTTGTGAAGGAGCTGAAGAAACCATCATCTTGCACATTAATTGTTGCTGAACTGCTCCTGGACTCCCTGCAGGCCAGAAGCAAGCTATTGTAGATGCAGTCTGACTGAGAATCTCCAGCATGCACAATCTGCCAAACAGCCAATCCCACGTAAAACTTAGTTTGCCAGTTTGTTGTTAAAATGATCATTGTGAAATAAAATTTAATCAGATTTCCAAAGTAATGCAATAGCATCACATCTTCCATGAAACGTCCAGATTTTTGCTCAGTTTCATGGTCATACTGTACCATGTAATAGTAATTTAATAGGTACCCAGTAAATAATAACAGTATAAATGATCCCGAAATTCCTCCCACATGTCCAGATAATTGTTCAGTAGGTACAACATTCACTGTAATAATAGAATTGGTTCGCAGAAGTGAAAAAATAACTACTACAGTTTTTTTAAGATCCCAAATTTTTATCACCTTTTTCCATAACTTCACATCTTGTTCCCTAGTACCTACATATATGTATTGGTACGAACTGTACTTGTACACCGTTAATATAAAAGATTACACTGTAACTCCGTAGTAATTATGGTGTAGGTTGTGGGTTGTAATCTAAAGCGTTACCCAGTTTATTTCTGATTTTTATTTACTATTGATATTTACTTCTTTAACTGAGAAATAGAAATGCTTGCTCAACTCTCTGAATAGGCCAAACAAAGTTGATTAATCATAAGGATGAATCCCACAGTCCTCCTTCCTCCTGAAAAAGGCCTTTGGTCTGAATTTTACCCATACTGGCAGCGAGGCACTAGTGATTGCAATGTCGGCCGACCCACCAACTAGCGATTCCCAAAGTTTGGTGCGAGCTGCCTCAAGGAGGTGCGCGACAGGAAAAATGTAATGGTGGTGTAGTAGTGTAACAACTACAATAATACTTTTTGTGGATTTTTTCCTGAAATAAAAACCTGAATTGAAAACTTTCCTTTATAAATTTAACTTAAAATTAAAAACATTATTATTAATAGTCCCTGCGACCCTGTACGCAGGATAAGCGGTTGACAATGGATAGGATGGATTATTAATAGTTAGCTCACAAGAAAATGCAATACGACGTGTAACCAATCAGATGCTGTGGGCGGGACAATGAGCAAATAAATAAATAAATAAGTTTAAAAAAATATATATATATATATATATATATATGCAAACCTAGAGAGAGAGGGGGTTTGGGGGTGCAGCAACCTAGTGAAGATGTAGAAGGGGATGCGTTGCCTAAAAAGTTTGGGAACCACTGGTCTAAATATCTCAACAACTATTGGATGGACTGTCGTTAAATTTGGTACAGACTTTCATGGTCGCCAGATGATGACGCTTAATTACTTGATTATTTCTCTGACTTTTCCACTCGCGCCACCATGACATTGATATTTGTGGTTTTGTGTGAAATGTTTCAAAAACAATTGGATGGACCATGAAATTTAGTACAAACATGTACTAAATCTCATGTTCCCACCTGGAACTTTGGTAACCCTTTTCATCAGGTCAAAATGTTAATCTGTTCAATACTTTGGTTTATGACCAAATACCTGCAAAACTTTCCCATCATCTTCAGCTGTACTTTGTGTTTAGTACTAGTTTGCTAATCTTAGCAAGCAAATATGCTAAACTAAGTAGGTGAGCGTGGTAAACATTATACCAGCTTAAAATCAGACTGTTAGCATTTGGCTCAAATTACTGCTGTGCCTAAGTACAGCCTCACACAGCAGCTGTGATCTAAATACACAGTTCATTTTTAAGAAGTGTTCATCCAAGATTTCCCTACTCTAGTGTTGCTAAGCAGGCAGGTCTCAACAGATGTCCTTGCCCAGATTTTTTCAATAGGCCTGTCCCAGAGCACTCTACACCAGTCCCCTGAATATCCTCAGTGCTTAAAGGAAGACAAACATTTACTTACTTTGTTGTAATGGAAAGAGAAAAAAATCGACATGCTGTTGGTTGAAACTGACATGATGATGATGGTGTTGATAAATGTTGTTGGTTACATAATCCATTATATTTCAATTGCTTTTTTGTGTGCTCTTTTTTTTTTTTAAGTTTAAAGTAAAACATCTCATTGCATTGTTTATGCATTGTTGCTTAGTAATAAACTTGAACGTAATAATTAGCTGATTTTTCCCCAACTGTCATTCCATATGATTAACTCCTTAATTAGTAACGTTTATATGTTTATATTGCTCTTTGTTTTTGAAGTTTTTGAAGCTTTTTATCAGTATTATTTGTTATCGTCCTTTGTTCCTTGAAAAGAAAATGGTGACATGTTGCTAGACCTATTGGCTTGTGTGACTGGATTTAATACATTATGTATATGGGAATATGGGAAAGACACCAGTGCCCTCATCATACTGATGTGACATGTCTGTCTTGTTTTCTGGCAACTCCTTAACCTTCTGTTCCCACTCACCCTATTGTCTCACAAGGTAGCCATTTTACAGAATAAAACACATTAGTGGTGTATAGTGTCCGTGATCATTTCCTATAAAACAGATTTTTCCATGCCTGCTGCTGGATTTCTTGGCAATGTACCCAATTAGCCGTGTGTCTTATAACGTCCTGCTGGTGCATTGCTAGCCTTGCTGTGGGCATATTTGTTTCGGTGCTAGCGAGTGCAAACATATTAGCCTCCTGCAGAGTATTATTTGGAAAAATAAAACGATTTTTTTTTTCAGGCTGCCCTCTGTAATTATTCTAAGAAAGATAAGCCCTCAACATGTTTACTGTTCGACGCAGTTATGATTGTGCTAAGCTACAGTAATAGGAATTTGCAAACATGCTATCATTTTTCTCCTGATTACAAGAGCAAACCCATGAAGCTTGATAGCAGATGGGTGCAAAAAAAAAAACTTGTGAATGTATTTATAGATGCCAGTGTGTCAGAATTAAAAATACATTCAGCTTTAGTAGCTGGCAGGTACAGAAAGCTACTGAGACAGATGGGTGTATACAGAAGCACTGGCTTCATGTGCAGTCATTGATATTCCACTGAAGCTGAGGCTAGTTAACATTGATTTATCATCCTTGCTGCTGCATCTCCAGATGTTCGATGGCCAGTTGACATTTGATAGGACATAGATAGGATCATGTCCACCACTAGTGGCCATTGGCAGGGCTTCTTAGTTGGGATGCATTAGGTAAGCCTCCACCTGCTCTGTCATATAGGTAGCTGAGTGAATATGCAGATCATGGTTTCTCTGCACACTGCCAGATGGTGCCACAAAAAAATGCCATCCAAAGCTTTAGGTGATACAATAAATGCCCAATGTTTATGCTGTTCTCTGTTACAGCTTTGAATGTTGCTGCCTACAAGCTCAAAATAGGAAACTGTGTTGTTTCTGGATGTCTTCCAAATAGAGGATGGGGTCATATCAGCGGGGAAATGGACAGACTATCTGGGAATTCCATGCTGTTGTGTACTTCCCGGCTGTGACTTGGGATGAAAATCCTTACAGCTGGGGGTGAAGTGGGTTGGGGACAGGAAGCGGCGTCAGTCCCCAATGTGTAAAGATAATACCTTTTACAACATAGTTACAACACATGAAAAAGAATCAACATTGATCAACTTACAGGAAGTAAATTTTACAGGCAGTTCTTCAAGTATACCCAATCAACATTGCCATTAGTGAACATCTTGATTTAATAAGGTTTTGTAGTTACCAAACAGACTGACTCAAGAAAGATTTGATTTGATAGATTCAGAACATGATGAAAACCAAATAAATCTTCAGCAGCTTCAGAAATGTTTGATAACTTAAGAGTTATTATTTAACATTACTTCTTGTGTTAAGACCAGTCATCAGTTTGAGAGTGATAGCAGGTTAATCCTGTCACTCACAGTTTTAATATCGGGGCTACCTTTTTTGAGGTTTAATTATTCTACAGACTGGACTAGCACTTATTAAATCTAATCCTCTCCTCCCCCCAACACCAGAGTAATAATCCAAGACTTATTTAAAATGTAGTCAACTCAGAATGAAATGATAAATATTTTAAATTTAGAATACAATTTGAAAACATCGAACAACCACTGCAGCCTGTCATTTCAGTTTGCTTCTAAAGTACAGAATGTCATGCTGAGACAGTATTTTCCTCTTCGCGACTTGACAAAAATATCCAGCATTATTCTGTTTTGGAGACAGAAAAGCCCAGAAAGATTTACCAAATTATTTTAGACACTTCTAGGCCAAAGTTTCTGACTGTAAGAGATGAATGGTGAGGAGCAAGACAAGGCCAGAAAATTAAATGTCAGCTTCGTGTTGTTTAAATGACCCAGTTTATTACCTAAATGTTAATAATGTGAACAGCGTCATCACTGAGGGCTGACTTCTTTGTGCCATCTTCTATGTCAGTGGACTTAATAAGTTAGGGGTATACAAGTATATAATTGATGTTATATCACCAGAAACAGAATTTCTGGTGATATAACATCAATTAGATATTAACTTGTGTCAGTGAATGAGAATCATACACAGGCAGTAGTTTATATATAAAAGCAGTAACACAAAAGCTAATAATGTATGTAATATTCAGGGTTAGTATGTGAGGTTTTAAAAGAAAGTGTGTCATCAGCAAAGAACATTAAAGCTGCAGTTATGAGATAAGACAACAAGACAGTTTTTTTGGATCAGCAGTGTTGTAAGTCAAGTGCAAATTTTCCCTCATATTGCATTGTAAAAATGTATCAATGTGTGTCAGTAAGGGGCTAAGCATTAAATCTCACAATGTTATCCAGTGATCAAACACTTCATCTGTGAATGGAAAGAACATGATATACACGTGATATGGGTGAGAATAACATGTTTTGGTTGCAAGAAACACGCCTGGATTATGTTTTGTCCTTCATAAAAACTTGTGATGAGCAACTGCCAATAAAAACATGTTTACAGTATGTCAAGTACAGTATCTTCAAGAGAGAAGGCTCCACTGGCCCAGGATTGGAACATGTTCGAGCCACGATGTCCTGAAAAACACTGACCCGAGATTGAAAATAGACTGTCCACTCTTCAGTCTGTAAACTTCACCGTACTCACGGTACAGAGATTCATGATTTTGTTCATCTGAGAGCACAATATCAAGTACGAAATGGCTGAAGGCTGTCTTTCAGTTGTACACTTTGTTGTTACCTTCTTTTTTTCTTTTTCTGTCTTTTTTTACAGCATACAATTTTGATAGGCCGTGAACCAATGTAAAAATGAGTACACAAAAAAGTAATTAGTTGAGAATTAGATGCTGTTTGACAGCATTATTTGATAATGGTCATTTTATTTGAAATGCCACAAGGATTTAAATTACAGAGAGGAACATGTGCAATGTTTTGATGCTATATGGTAAACTCACTGTGTGATGTTAAGAGTTTTGTAAATTGAAACTCTGTTGTGAGAACTGAGCAACAATTAGTTACTCTAGTCTCCACTCACGTATTGTATTCATGCTAAAAAAGAAATCACATAGTACTTAATTGTTGTATAAATGAATTGCTTTCCCCATAATGGCAGTGTTAAGTTGTATTTTTTAATTATATTGCCTTGAATCAACACACCTTTTAGTGTGAGGAGAACACGGTGAATCCCTTTTCACCTTTTCACTTGACACCAAATGAATGTCCTTACAAAACCAAAAAAGGTGGATTACTTTTTCTGTGATGTGGGTGTGATGGCGCAATGGATAAGTAATTTACCTGGTTTGAGAGACCCGTGTTCAATACCCCACTGTGAACCATCCACCATTGTGTCCCTGAGCAACACACTTAACCCCTAGTTGCTCCAGAGGCGTGCAACCTCTGACATGTAAAGCAATTGTAAGTTGCTTTGGATAAAAGCGTCAGCTAAATGAATAAATGTAATGTAATGAAACTTCTTCCTCACAGAATCTACATAACCTACACTGGTGGGTGACCCCTTCTTGAGCCTTTTCCTTGTAAGACAAGCCTTTCTCCTTGTTAGGCATATAACGGTTGTGTTTTTATAGAAGAAGCAGGGGAGTAGCTCATTATTGAAGGCTGAAGTGACCTGGATTTGACACCCAGAGCTGTGTGTGGGACAAAGCAGCCAGTTAGAGGGAAAGTATTGTTCGGGGAAGCCACCAGAGGAAGCTGGCTCAGACACTCTCAATGAGCTCTCTACCTTTTCATCCGGCTGCCTGATTTTCCCTTTCCTGAGCATTTTCCTGTGAACTCACTGAGAAATAACTAATTTGCAGAGTTTACTGTTAGTTGGCTCCCTGTCCAGTCTAAATATAGATATTGTTATTCAATGAACAATACTTTTCTCGCCCCCGAGGCTATATATAACCACAATTATCTTAGCTTGGTCATGCCTAGACAGAAAAAGACGTCCAGACAGGGGTTGTGCAAGCGCTTCCTTATGACAGATAAATATAAACTTACTTTTTGCAACAGTGAGGACCTTCATTAAATCTAACATAAATGATACCTCCATTCTCTCCACTGAGGAAAATACTGAAGATAATGAGGAACATAAAGAAGTAAAAATGGGACCTTTGGGCCCACAGAATAACTGGCAATATAAGTTATTATGTTGTGTGAGCTATTCTGGGAAATCTAATGAGTAGTTTCATGTGTGTTTTGTATTACTGTAATATTTTCCTACTGTACTTTATCGTATTTTCATTTTCATTTGTTTTATGCGGTTTTCTGTTTATTTTGCGAGCTATGTTGTAATTTTTTTTCTACTGTTTTGTCTGTTTTAGTTTGGTATCTTGTGATGCACTTAATGTAAATAAAAAATATATATTAAAAAAGTATTTCTGTTTAACAGCAATTAGCCATAACGAAGCAAACAACAATTAAAGTTAAAATTCAGATATCTTTAGATTTGAACAAACTTGCTAATCTGCTTATCAGGATTGTGTGGGTGTGGTTTGATCAGATTTGACTGACAACATATGGTAACAACCCCACATCTGTCATCAGATTTTAATTTAAATATTGTTAAATTCTGATTGGTGCACAAATATCACATCTTTTTCACCCACTTCAAAGGAGTAGCACTAAGTAAACAGCGCCAACAGAAATCTCTCATATGTTCATGTAAGAACCCACTGCCAAGTAAAGGAAACAGGTTTTCAGGGCTTTTAAAGAAAGTTGCTGCATGTGTGCAATGTAGTTTTGAAGTTATAAAAAACAAACAAGCAAATCAAGCAACTAAGTATCAACGAGGGGCCAAGCTGCCTTCCTTTCAGGATCCTGAGGCCAGCAGGAAAGATTCTGGCAGATTTCTTCCACTTCGGACACAAACTTTTTAAAGCACTCCCCCTCGGGTAAGAGGCTGCAAACCATCAAGACCAAAACCTCACATGACCTAGTAACTGTTTGTTCCAGACTACAGCTGGCCTCTACTGCCGGCCTCGTGTTTATTATTTGCACATCTATAAACCCTCACCATTCACCTCTAACTTGACATTAACGTAAATATTATTATTATTATATAGTATTATATTATTTTGTAGATGGCACATAGTCTTTTACACTGTCGCAATCTACACATTCAAGTTCAAGTTCAAATTTATATAGCACATTTAAAAACACCCCTAGTTGACCAAAGTGCTTTCCAAATTCAGGATACACAACAAATTTACAAAACAAATCTCCTGCCCTCCATCAACGCCAACAAAAACAGTAGAATTGATGACTGAGCCTCCATTTTCTTAGTCAGAATTGTGCACCTTCATTTTAAACACTGCACAGCTCTTTTCAGTGTAATTTTCATTGTAAATTTTTGTTTTACATTCATGACTTTATTCGGTGCTCACCTTTTCTTTTACTTTTTCTATTTTGACCGTTATCCACCATAACACCAACACAAATTCCTTGTATGTAAAAATCTACTTGATAATGAACGTGACAATGACAATGTTTCTGATTCTTATGTGCATTTATCTGCGCACACTGTGTGCACTCGCTGCACATGAAAATGTGCTTTGGAGAGTGGCTTTGGAGGGAAGCCTGAAAGGAGGGGGTGAGATTTTTCGGTTGGATACCTATGGTTACATACTCAAAATGTAGCTGTCTCTTGCTAGTTGCTCCAATGTTACCTACCCGAGCTTTAACAAAACGTTGCTATCCAGTCAAAACAATATACATCCAAATCTGGTGCTTTTGCATTTTAAAGAAAGTAATGTAGAATTGGATCTTACTTTATGGTTTGAGAATAAATAACTTGAAAACCCATTGGATTAGCTGAAAATGCCTTGTCACAAAGCTGAAAACAAGGCTGATTTTCCAAGTTCAAGAAAAGTTGATGTTTTGGATATATATGGTTTCATTAGACAGCGACCATAGTATTTAACAATAACAGAGAATTTTTACATTGTGTTATTGCTACTTTTACTAAAGTAAAGGACCTGAATACGGTCCAGATCTGCCAAATCACTCATGTGGTTCATTTTGGAATTCACCGACAAACAACCTGTTCTGATCTGTTCTGATATGATATGATATGATTGTTGACCCGAGTCTTGTGACTAAACTTTCTATAATAAGGCAAGGACTGTTGGAACATCCTCACTTTAGGGGATTTTCTGTTCTTGTGAGAATGTATGGTTCTCCTCACATGTATTGAAATATAAGAACACACACAAACACTCCCCAACACCAAACACACACACACACCTAGACACATTCACTCACCGTACTGTGCACAAACACTTTGAATAGCAGGGAAGTAATTCGGTCACTGTAACTATCACACATGTTGTTCAGTAGTGAGGAAGTAGTCTGGAGGAAAATCAGTGTTGAGGAGTCTCCTCATCCTCCCACATGTCTTATTTCATTGGCTGAGAAGCGTGATGTCACAGAGTGTACTACCCTATAAAAAGTCACTCTCCCACACAGAGGGCAGACCAGATGAGAGCTAACTCACTTATAGCAAGGCAGACAGCTCAGTAAGTGTCTTAACCGTTGGAAATATATACCAGCAAGCAGGAAAACTTCTCATCATGTGCAGAGGACTCGAATCACTGCCTATCACATGCCTGGAGAGGTGAGATTCACGAGGGTTTGCTTTTTAGGAAGAAGTGTAAAAATTCTTGTATATATATCTATCTATATGAGGGGGAAATTAATTACTCTCAAACTGTCTTTTTTTGTAACATTTCCTCTTTCTTTATTTCTGCAGGGCAAAGGAGCTGAAGGCTTTGTTCACCAGTTTACTACAAAAGTCAGATCACAGCATCACTGGCAAAAATGACAAACTGAGGTAAGAAGATACACTTAAATTCTTTTTTTAACATGTCAGTTAAATTAAAGTGGACCTCTGTCATTCTTTGAACTTTTCCTAATGATGTCTTTCTGTTGCTGCAGGTTTAATGTCGACGAGCCTTTGAAATGGAGGGAGTCGTTTGACAAATTGTTGTCCAGTCCAAGTAAGTACAATCCTCCGGATCAGGCTTGTTGCAAATTTTTCACTCATTCTTGATGTTTGGAGACGACTGCCAGATGTTAACCTACACTCTCTCCTCTCTTTCTCCTTTTTCCAGATGGACTGTGCCTGTTCAGAGCATTCCTGATCTCAGAGTTCAGTGAGGAAAACATCGCCTTCTACTTGGCTTGTGAGGACTACCAGGCAACTAAACCTTCAAAACTGGCCACCAAAGCCAAGAAAATTTATGACGAGTTTATTGGCTCCGATGCACCACGAGAGGTAAATATTAAATAACCTAAACAGACAATTTTGGACGCTCTGTAAATCTGCTGGCTTCTCTTATCTTGCTTTGAAGTGCTGATATAACCTCTCTATTTCTTCTGTTCCCCTATAGGTAAATCTTGACCATGTGACCAAAGCCATCACAAAGGAGAACATGGAGAATCCCAGACAGTCCTGCTTCAATCTGGCCCAAGCCAAAATCTACACCCTGATGGAAAAAGACTGCTACCCTCGCTTCCTCAAGTCCTCTACATACCTGGAGCTTAGCAGAAAGGCCAAGACAGGCTAACAAACTTTACTAAAAAAGTGTACTGCAAGCAGCAGACGTGATATGATCACTCCTCAAAGGGACATACGCTTACTGACGCACAGCGGACACTGGAAAGGTCCTCACGGAACAAATACTTCAGCCCAAGGAGTTGGTGCCAGGCTGTGTAGTTATTTTGGAGACCAGAGGGTGCCTACAGTTGGGAGACTGAGCTGGAAGCTAATGGACATGTGAAGCTGTGAGAAGAGACTGACACTAGACTGAGCTGTGTGTGGCTCTGAAAGAGACACCTGTACTGTGTATACAGGGCTGCATGAACGGCAGCCACAGTGGCATAAATTATTGTTATAATAATAATAATTATTATTATTATCAAATGCAGAGTGACATTAATAAGTTGCTTTCATACAACAAAACTACCACAGGGAGAGACTCTGTAGCATTAGTGTTTATTTATTTATTATTTATTTAAAGTACATTTTTATTATGTGAAAGTATGCTGTGCAGCGTGTAGGTAAAATTTTGTATTTCATGTTTGTTTTTTTATCTGAAGTAATGTATGTAAAAATAAGTGCATTGAATAAAAGATTACCAATTTCCAGAGACAAATTAGTGTTTTGTTCCATGGAAAATTCACTTGTAGAGAAAGAGGATGTGGTCACTGAGGTCAGGAAAAATGTAAGAGGAAGGAAGAAGAAGAGGACTTACTCATGTGCGCTGTTGTAGTTGCTAATTAATCTGTTGCCGCAGTGGGTTCCACTTCACAAGTAGGTGACTGGATGACTTCTTTACTCCGGAGTTACAGTGAATGGAAGATATGAAGCAAGTGTATATGGGTGTGAATGTGTGTTAGTTCTTGTGCTTTCATGAATACAAGAATCGGTCTGAGGTAAAGGGTGAGCTCATTTTGGCCGGTGGTTCACTTCTACAGGATTACAGTAGGTCTTAAATTTAGATAGACTGACAACTTATTTTATTAAATAGGCTAGTTATAGGTAATTATCACCAGAGGAGAAACTGGTTTGGTCACTCACGCCCAGTAACAAACAGGAGACACAAGTCAGGTCACAGTTAAAGACATACAGCAACTACAATACTAACACGCAAGCTAACATATTCCAAGAGGACTTGTTCAGGAGCCTGCCCAGCCACTAAATTAAAAATACTATATTTATAATAAACAACAAGGAATAGTTTGGGACTTTTGTGAAATACACTTACATTTTCTTTCTTGCAAAGAGCTAGATGAGAAGCTCTTTTTTAGCGCACTGACACTTGGATGTCAGTACGCTAAAAAGGAAGCTGCCGGTTATCTTAGCTTAGCACAAAGGCTGGAAACAGGAAGAAAGAGTTTGTAGTTGGATTTTTGTGACATCTGGACAGAGCCAGGCTAGCTGTTTCCTTTGATTTCCAATCTATGTGCTAAGCTAAGCTACTGACTATAGGTTTATATTTAACGTAGGCTAAAAACATAAGAGTAGGCTAGTATTCTCATCGAACTCTCAGCAAGAAGGCAAGCGTAGGCCTATTTCACAAAATTTCAAACTTTTCCTTCAGGGTTAGTGGGGACAAAGTGGCTGTGAAATATAGTTTTTTGTAAGTCTGTGTGTGTGTGTGTGTGTGTGTGTGTGTGTGTGTGTATGTTTGTGCATGTGTGTGTGTAAAAAAGCAATATTATTTTACAGGGAAGCATCTGAGTGTAATGGACAGTCACCACGGAGACTGCAGCCGCCTACTAAGCAACTCCACAGGCAGGTTTGTTTACAACTGTAGCAGCCGCTCACAGCCTCTGAGTCACAGCAGCACTCCCCTCCTTTGTTGTAAATCAGTCCCTTCCCTCCATTCTCCTGCCCTCCATCAACGCCACCCCCTCGCCACACTCCTACCACAACAGCCGATTCCTGTTCAAACACTCAGCCCCTAAAGAGACGAAGACAAAGTCATTAACGCCGCTCTCACACTTGTGGCAAATGACAGAGGCTATCTCTCCACGCCATCCCTCTTTCTCTCTGTCGTTTTCAACCAGAGGTGATGTGGCCCCTTCTGAATGTGGAACATACAGTAAACTAAAGAAACACTGATTTGTTTTTTCTTTACCTCAGAGAGCAGATGGAAGGACTTGCCTTTAATTGTCACTTAGGCCTACTCTTTTCTGGACCAGCTGATGTATGCACAGGTATTATTTTCACTTTGTGCACTGCGTTCTGTTTGGGCAGATGTTCACGATTCATGTCTAATTCAAGCTATCAAATGTCAGAATATAGCCTACTTTGGAAAAAGATAGATACATGTTGAAACCTGATCAGGCGCGGCTGCATGTGGGTGGAGGTAACTTGATGTTTTCATGAGGGCGAAGTCTGGCTTTTTTTGTTTTACTTTTGAGATAAATGAAAACACAAATAATCACAGAGCAACAGAGTGAGAGAGAGAGAGAGAAAAGCAGGATTGATTTTTTTAAGCCTGGGAGAAAATAGTTTCACTGTAGCAACAACAACCTGGATAAACATACAAATACCCAGAATGTAAAAGCTTTAAAGATTAAAGTAACAACTGGCTGTACAGTTCCTACTCTCATCAAATACAAGTAGGAAAAGGAGTCTGCTGTGATGCCAAGCTGTGCATTTTTGTGTTGTGTGTGAAACTGTATGCAGATGGGTGGACAAACGTTGAAATAAACATGCTCCCTTTTTTTCATATTTTTTTCAGTTATGATTACAAAATGACACACTATACGAGACATTTCCCCCTTGTTTTAGCTATTTGCTAAATATATGAAACCATCTCAATATTAGATGTCCATCATCTTCATTCCTCAGAGAATTGAATTTGTTACCTTGAAGAAAGACATTTTTAGATAGAAAAATACTACATGGTACTCTGTTACAGGTAAAAGCCCTGCAATCATATGTTACTTAAGTAATATGTATTGGATTATAATTAGTGATGATTCAGTGTGTAAGCAACTACTTTATATATATATATTGTATGTTTAGCATTAATAATTAGAATCAGCAAAGTAACTTTTAGTAACTATAGTTGTCAACATAAATGTTGTGGAACAAAAACTACAATATTTACCTTCAAAATTTACGGGACTAGAAGTATGAAGTAGCATTAACTTGAAAAAATCAAGTACCTCAAAATTGCACTGAGCAAATGTTTTCACCATCTGCACAGAGTGCAGTAAATGTTTGGGCGCAGGATTGACAGTGTTCTGAAGGATAACCATGACTCCTTTATTTACTTGATATTTATCCAACATGTTATTGATATTGACATGTTAGCTCTCATAGGTGAACAAAAAATGAAGTCTTTGTTATTGTATTCATAACAGGGCATCAAGCGAATAATAAACTGAGATATTAAGGTCTCTTTATGTTGTTATTGTGGATAAGTCGATAACATTAAATGTCATGCAATTCAAAATTCAATTGATGGTCTCTTAATGGCTTTGGATTAATTCCAAACAACAAAATACAAACTGCCCTAGACATTGTCAAGGTATAAACAGAGGGAAAGGTTAGTAACTGTATCTGGGAAAAAACGTCTCATAAAGGGATGTTTTGGGGAGGATAAATCTGCTGTATTTATTATGCTAAACTGATCAAATGAATCCATTACTCAAACAAACTTTGAAGACACTAGTTGTCTTCTGTGTTTTCCACTGACGACACACAGTAAATCATTTAAGTCATTTTAAACAGAATTTCCAAAAGGCCAACAAGTGATGATGGAAATCTACATGATTGGAACTCAGCTCTACTTTACCAGCTTTACTTTATTTTTAACTGTTGGACTTTCTCCTGGCAAAAGAACAAGAATCTGGTTGCCAAACCAAACTATAAAACGGATAAGCCGCCAGAGGCTTTTGACAACTATTTAAAGAAACGGAGAAAATCATCTGAGACACAACAGACAAGATCTTAAGGAAGATCATTTTTAGGGACAGCCTCTTTAGTTACGATGAAAACTATAATATATCAGCAACTAACATGAGAAGTCCTCATATATTTATCCTATGATGCTGCAAGGCTGAATATCTTTCATTCTCCTTTCATAAATATAATTAAATAAATAAACCCACAATAGCAAAATTACTGACTGATTCATAAACCAACGTCATTATAATGTCTTTTTGTTTTTGTTTGAGGTATGATTGTCATTTACAGGTTCAAAATAGTTACTCCATGCCAACAAGGCAGAAAAAAAGTTCAGGGTTTTCTGAACATTCAGGATCATAAAGTTTTACAGTCCATACAGTAAATACATACGCATCCCACACTGGATAAGCTGGCATCGGAGAGGCTGAACCCAGTGTCTCTTACCTGAGTGTTTCTACAGCATGGATCAGTACAAGTGGATAGCTCTGAATGTCAGGACAGTGGAAACATAATGTGCAACAAAAGAGGTGGAGCTCCATTAAACAGTGGATCTGGTTCATCTGGGCACCTACTTCACTGGTAGAAATGAGTCAACATACTCATTTAAAAACATATTTGCCGTGTGAGTAGTGATTAATACCATCTCCAACGGTGCTTGAACTTGGGAGAGTTGTGTAAAAACAAAGAGCTGCTGTCATGGCTACCAGGTTACCAAGGGAACAAACCCATCCCAAGGTTCGCTCTAAGATACTCAATTATACCCCAAGAGCTTAAACTCGTTTTCATTTCATTTGGCTTGCAAAATATCCAAAAAAACAGGCTGCTACCACAAATAGCCTCCTTAGTGTCCACTTGATGAAAATATCCTGTTGTCGGGCATCATAAACTCTCTGATTATTAGGTGATATTATATCACTGCTATGAGATGTGAGACTATAACTCACTGATCCTGTTATTTCAGCATCTGCTCTACATTACTTCATTACATGATGCCATGCGAAGACAGCTGGGAGTCAAGCCATATACAGCAAATAATGATGACTCACCTCAGTTACAATGTTAAGCTACATGTGTTTGCTATTAGTTTATATTTCCAGGAAAAAGTTTGTAGAGCCTGAATAGATATAGTTTTGACTTTTCTCAGTTGGGGTCAGTTTTCCACTGGGCCTTCTGGTTTCCTCCTACAGTTTAAAGACATGCAAATCAGATGGAATGGAGACTACAAATTGCCTGAAGGTGCAACTGTGGGAGTTTGTGGCGTGATTATCTGTGTGTTTAGACCTTCACAGGGTGCTTAACTCTCTTCTGCCCAGTGTATGCTGGAATAGGTAGGCAGGAAAATTGCTTCATTCAAAAGTTGTAAAGACAACAACAACAAAAATCAAACAAAACACATGCAAAGTGCACTAAGTGTGAGTTAAAGGGTGTCCTTCTGTGGTATTTACTGTGACCTTAGCAGGTTAGAATATTCTGCTGCTTGAGATTTCAGGAAACGTCCTTGTGACTACATTAAAGCCCCACCTTCCCGGCTAATTGTCTGCTTCTCTGCTATCAACCCATTTCAACACAAGACCACAAACCTTTCGACTGACCCCTTTCTCAAAGTATTCTGACAGGGAATTTCAACATGCCTGCTGTAAAGTGCTCGTCTGTTATTTCTTTACTTATTCTCCAGTACTAGGATGCATGGCCCTGGTGGGATTTGATTTGAAACAATATTGTGAAAATCATGAACCCCTAAAAGCTTTACAGTCATTTAATATCAAGGCCAGACATTAATCAAATGCTAATTGATACAGCCAACAACATTAGGATCATGGTTCACCTCCAAAGCAGATTATTTAAGTGGGAACTAGTTCTGAAGAGTTGAGGACAAGCACAAAGTAAATATGAGGAAACAGTGACGCCAACATGAAAAAAAGCTTTGTTGCCAAGGGTTAGAGGAGAAGATCAATACCACTGTCATGTCTGCACAGTAAATATGAAGCTACAACCAGCAGCCGGTTAGCTCACTTAGCATAAAGGCAAGAAACAGAGAAACAGCTAGCCTGGCTCTGTTTAAAGGTAACAAAATCTGTATCTGTAAAGCTTACTTTTTTTTACATTTTTAACACATCAACCAGCAGAGACTCCTAAAAGTGCCGTCCAATGACTGCGTAAAACAACAACCTGACGTTTTTACACTTTGGTTTAGCACAGATTAAACAAGCCAATTCTCAGTTTCAAGTACAGTATTTGTGCTCAGCTAACCTAACAGTCTCCTGGCTGTAGCAAACTGACATGACAGTGGTATCGATCATCAGATTCATTCCATATTTTATTTTAGATGTTATTTTGTGTCAGTCTTTGCGATTTGTTTCGTATGTTTTCAATACTTAGACCATGTTTGTCCCTATTCAGCAAGTGGAGGGAAGCCTTATAAATGTCATGACCAGCAGACATAAGTGATAGCTGTCAGTTTAGGAGGGAAATTTTTTTTTTTTAAATAAGAGCTGATTTCACTCACACAAATTATTAAAAGGTGACCGTGAAGAATTCTGGAAAGGGCCAAAAGAGAAGAGATGAATATTCAATGTGTATGAACCCTGGCACCACAGTTTGTTTTTTACAATAACTGCTGTAGTTTTTTATAAACTCAGTTATGAGGTTAAGTGATGCATGTAACAATCCTTCAAGTCTATTTTCCATGTGGATCACAAAGAAGACAGGAAGTAGTGTGACGTATAGGTCTATGTGACTAAGTGAGAAATTAGGGGAAGTGTGTTTGGCATTAACTGCGTGGCTTCCACGGTGACAAGTTAATTGAGTTTGTGGGAAGGTCAGCTTTGTACTCGGCCAGTGTGACAAACGCAGCAGGCTGTGTGTTTACTGACCTATGAAGTGCAATGAATGCCTGAAAGCAGCTGATCCCATGTCAGTCTGCACTTGGTCGCGTGCCAGTTTGTAGATATCACCACAACACCTGATGATTCCTATTTGCCAGTGTGTCAGATTGTTTGCACAATCAACAGGAAATCAGACCTGGTTTTGTGATACAGTGTAAAGGAAATAAAAGATGGCAGTGACATTAGCATGGTGATTCTGGAGCTTGTGTAAAGCATGGACTTTTATTTTTATTTCTCTTCTTTTCCCTTTGTTGGTGGTGTGGGTGCTTCTATGATAGGCAATGTCAGTCAGTCAGCCCACCACTTTGCTCCAGACTGAAATGTCTCAACAGCTATTGGATGGACATGTAATTTGGTACACACATTCATGTTCCCTACAGGAGGAAGCATAATAACTTTGGTGATCCTCTCACTGTTCATCTAGAGCAATTATCAGGTCAGCAAATGTTAACATGCTACCACCCTAAACTAAGATGGTGAACAGGGTAAACATTAGACATACTAAGCATTGTCATTTTGAGCATGTTAGCATTGTTGTTAGCATTTTGCTCAAAGCTCCATTGTGCCAAAGGATGTGTTAAGAACAGCTGTGCATGAAAAAACACTGTCTGCTCATTCATTTCAATGGGGCCAGTTTAGTGTGCAGCACGGGTGCCAAAACAGAGGCCACAATGAATGGCATGGTGTTCCTAGAAGTTTACTCATAAGGTGAACCTCGTATTTCTACTCTTTACCTCAGGTCATTTTCAGTCTGAAGGCTCACTGAAACACAACCACCCAAAGCCAGTATTGTGGCTGTAGTTTCAAAAAAATTTATTTTAGTTGATTCAGTAAACAATTTTGCTGTAAGAAACTGAAAGTATGTCAGCCAAAATTGTGATTTCTTTCACTTCAAAAACTAATTAAACATGGAATGAAGGAAAGAAAAAAATTGTTTTTAAGGCAGCGAGAGAGCACAAACCCATCCTGGGTGTCAAACAAACACACAGCATCAAAGAAAAAAAAGCATGCAGCTCTTTCCTCACGTGGCGAGTGGGAAGCTGAGAGATAAGAAGATATGCTGAAGCCGCCCTTGACCCTCCATGCGCACTCAAAACCAGCTAAACAACAGATGAGTAATTTACCTGACGCTGAGTGTTAAAATAACTGTGGCATCTGACGCAC
The DNA here is from genome assembly GCF_021292245.1 of Micropterus dolomieu. Taxonomy (NCBI): domain Eukaryota; kingdom Metazoa; phylum Chordata; class Actinopteri; order Centrarchiformes; family Centrarchidae; genus Micropterus; species Micropterus dolomieu. The sequence goes on from NC_060155.1 coordinate 21,347,700, forward strand.
ATCCATACCTTCTCATCTTGCAGTAAAACTCTGTTGGACACAAGAAGCTTGACCTCTTGTCTGAAGAAGTGCAGCATCACATCCAATAAAGTGTCCACACGTGATAACTGTGTCACCAGCCATTGTAGCAGCTTGGACAAGACAGCACGTGCAGAAAATGAGACAATTTACAGAAGGCCTCCTCAAGTACCTTACCTGTTAGCACACTTTGTCCCCAAAAAACAGTTGTTAGACATAAAAATAAATACTAAAAGGTGCGAGGGGTGATTTTCTGAACTGACAGAGCACTCTGTTCATTTGTACCATAATCGAGTCTTTCTGTGCCTTACACTGAGGCAGAGAGTCCAACAATCACACTGAGTGGTTCCTCACACAGGTTAACAAAAGACATGTTGCACAAAAGATAAAGGACATGGAGGATAAAAAGGAGCACAGTGAATATATAAAGTGGATGTTTGACTTTGTCTCTTCAGCTTGGTCTTTTGCTGTTTTGAACTTTACCTGTAAAATGTAAAGCGCTCTGTTGCCACCTGCTGGAGAGATGGCATGGCTGAAGTTTGATCGAAACAAAACAAATGTGTTACACTTACAAATCCCCTTTTTTTCCTAGACCTCAGCTGGGAGACTAAAATTAAATGTGCATGCCATGTATATGCAGGTATGTGATTATTAAAGAAAATACTGGTCAATCTGAAAGACTTTGTTAGACTTAATGCTGCTATGAGGTCCATGTGACCAGTGAGAGGGAACCAAAACTGTAAAGTTACGACCAGACAGATAAACATTAAGCTGAAACTCACTATAAAGCTATAAATGCAGATTCAGGTGATGATTCTCTGTAGGTTCATACATGCAGCAACTTTTACACTGTCAGACTGATTTGTCATTTGAAACATTTATTAAGGGGTGTGGGTGAGAGGGGTTGAGCTAGTTGTTTGTATCTGTGTATTTGCATATGTTTGTTATGTAATGCTGTTGTAAATGTTTTTTTTTATATTTGTGTCAATAGGACACCCTTGAATGGGGCTCTCCTTTCAATCAATTTAAATTGAAAATATGCAGGGCAAATGTTGATTAAAATCTGATGTCAGACTAATTTGTTATTTAAATGCTTTTAAAAGCTGTGGACAAAGACATGCAAAAGAGAAGGTGCTGCATTTTCCTGTGACAAAAGCCAGGCTCAGAATACTGATAAATTCAGTATGCTTCACTAAAGCTGTATCTGCTTGTAAAACTGCAGAGCAAGTACAAACACACTGGAGGTATGCTATAAAAATCAGGGGTTCAAATTCCTTCCCCCCAATGCACATTAAGCAAAATATATTTTACCTTAATCTATATTGTAAAAAAACCTGTTTTCATTTAATTTGACCTGAAAGAAGTTGCTACATTCTTCCAGCTCTACTTCTTGATAATTTCAAAGAAGCCCACTGCATGTGGCAAATAGGAGAATAAAGTGTGAGTGTCAGTGTGACTAACACATCAGTGTGCTTTTATATGGTGTAGCTTCACTGGGGTAAAAAGCATTTGTTACCGTGTCAGCTAGATGAAGGATAATTATCTCTGCCAGGCTTAAGCCTGCAGGGGATAATTTTTGGTCTAATCATTTTTTGTGCACATTTATGCTCAATGACCTCTCATGATTCCCAATTTTAAAAAAAACTTTGTATATACAGAGCATTTTGTAAAGTTTAGACATTTGTCTTTTCAGCAGTAGGCCTATTTGCGAAATGCATTACAACATAGCAAAAGGCATTTGACAATCATCTTGGCTATGAACAAGGTTTGCCTTGTCTGTTACAGGTCACCTATTAGCCTTTGTCGTGGTTCACAAACTGGCATCCACAAAAAAGTTTGGTCTCATTTTGAACCGGAGCAGCTGCAGATTAATTCCATATCCTGATACCATACCACGATCCACCATGAGTTAGTTTTTTGTTATTTTCATCGCCATGTTGACTGTAAGGGAACCAGGAGGGACAATTGAGTGAGATTCAATTCTTCTATCTTTGGGAGGGGAGGGGAGAGGGAGGTAAGGAGGGGTTTTATATTCTGTGGTGTGTTTCATAAAAATGAAAATAACAATGTGTGGAGTTTGTGATTTCCTTATTAAATTTGTACAGTTGGGTGAAGCAGGGACCCTCAGTTAAAATGTCATCACACCATTCTATGTATTTTAAAGAAAACTGAGACAACACAAAAACACTTCTTTATAAGAAAACTTACACAAAAACCTACTCTTATACAGGCGACCATACAAAACACTTTCTCCCCTTCATTTCACTACTCTCATGCATAGCCTACGCTGGACCACATCTGCACTCTGTGCACTCACCTAGTTAATGCTTCTTTCATTCAGAAACACATTTTTTGTTGTCTACCTCTGCTAGAGGCAGAGTTTCTCAAAAATGAATCCTACACTAATCCTCACATAGCAGGAGGGGATCGAGCCCTTCAAGGACCCCTGGGGACTCGTGGAATCTACTGGGAGACAGTGATTTGGGGATTTGTTTATTCCCTGTGATGCCACTAGATGTCATACAACCAAACACCAGCTCAAGCTACTGATGCAGTCAATACATGCAGAGTCCCTCCTCATCTGTTAAATGTTGCATCCAGATTAATGGCTAAGCGCCTAATGCTTCTTTCTGAGTAGGCTATCGCTCGCTCTGATAAATTAGTGGCCGTAGTGATACCGCGGTGCTTCGAGGAAAAAACAATTATGTGTTGAGGTCCGTGAGTCATCGGGACCCCGGTGGTGGCGGCGGTGGCCGCGGTGCCTGCGGCTTCTCCGTCGTGCTTCAGATCGGAGCGAGGGGGTCAGTATTGTCCACACATCACCGATCAGCGCGTGAACCCAACAAACCAATCCGTAGTGACAGGAGGGCCTCAACCCGGATGACCTCCGGAGTGACGCGCCCCTCCGTGCGCCGTGTGAGTGCGGAGGGGAGCAGCGCCAGAGGAGGTGCGCATGACTGCAGGTACTCTAGCGCTGTCGTAAAACGAGAGTCGGGAGCGAGTCCGCTATCATTAGAGCGATGCCAGGGGTAACCAAGTACAATTTAGTGGATGACGTGCACGATTTAAGGATCCCCATGCACAACGAGGAGGTGTTTAAGCATGGGGTCTGCTTCGAAGCTAAGGTAAGGACCCTCTGCAACAGATGCTTTCTGGGCGGCAGGAGTGATTTCAGGACTAGTGGATCATCATGTGTTAAATAATAGCGTACAGTTCGGGCTATTCATGTCACTGCAACTGTAACAACAATCACTGGGCATCCATGCGTTTATGTCATGTTTATTGACCTTATGATACTTGGATGTTTGTCTACTTTGCATGACTTTGAAATGTTAAATGTCATTTAATCATTTTTAACTTGCAAGGAGATGTGTTGCTTTAACGGACAACTTGTGAACAACTGATGAATGCTGACATCATTTATTTACGTTATACAATTTTTTGACATTTGACATACAAATGTAATAGGGCTGCAACTCAACAAACATTTTTTTCCATTAGCCTGCAGGTTCATTATTTACTCAATTAGTCGAAAGAAAACTGTGAAAAAATTGCTCATGACTTTTGGGGATGTCATCGAATGTCTTGTTTTGTCCAAACAGTCCAATATCCCAAAATATTCAATTTCAGCCAAATTATTCATCATCACCAAATTCTCATAGAGGCTGGGCCATCAAATGTATTGATATTTTTCATGGAAAATTTACTTAACTTAATTTTCTGTGGATCAGCTAATCAATTGATCGATTAATCATTGCAGCTGTAGAGGGTAATGATTTCCTCATAGAGGGCAAGATTTCCAAAAGTGTATCAAAAAATGTCTAAACTACAAAAGAAATAAAACATTTAGGCAGCCCAGCACTCCCCAAGCAATCAGTGGCATTCATTCCCTTCAGCCACCAATCTTTAACATTTCTCTTACATTTTGCAGTACATTGGCAGTTTGGAGGTGGGTCGCCCCGGCAGCCGAATGGAGATAGTCGCTGCCATGAGGAGAATAAGAGTAAGAAACTTAAATATGTGACATCCCTTAACCCAACTAGTGAACTTGACCCCTATGACAGTAGTGGTCCAAACACGTTAACTGTGACCCAGCATTTGAGGTGGTGCATGCACATTGATCCTCTCTCTCTCGCCTGTGTTAAATGCCTCACCTTGTGCACGGTGCTCAGAAGGATCCTCCTTTACTCATAAATCTCTAGTCTGGGTAAAACTACACACACACGGCAGATTCAGTGGGCTGTCAGGAGCAGTTTAAATCACGGCAGGATTCATGTGCCAGATTTTTATGCCTGAGGACAGATACAGCGTGCAGGTTTATGTGCGATAGAAAACCCAACAACTCCCAAGCCCCCCTTTAGACCAGACGAGGCCACTGGAAACACTGTCATTACACATCATTGCTGTGTTACAGAGAAGCACAGGGATGAGGGGATTTAGCTGCTTGTCGGCTGTTAAATCTAATCCAGCAACCAAGTTATAGTGTTACTCGGAGGTCGGCCACATCCCCAGTGACACCCAGGAAGGACTTAATCCTGATCCTTCGTGTACAGTGCAACGTAATGGCCATTTGATTGTAATGGCAAAGATTTAGTGAAGCTGTATGTTTTTATCAGCTTTTTACCATTTTTCTTATAATGCATTTTATAAGTTGATAGTACCAGCTGAGTGAATGAACACTTTTCATACAGCAGCTCAAAATGGAATGATACACCCACACAAAGCACAAGGTATGGCTGTTGCAGAACTTGCTGGTCAATTCTGAGTATTGTACCTTTTTCATCTGTCCCTGAAACAAACACAATTTAATTACATTTCTTTGTTATGTGGCTCTTATTTAAAAGCTTAGTTTGCGAAAATGCTTTTCTGTGATGCTCCAAAGCAAAAATAATAAGTTGAAGGAGATGTTTACATAGAAATGCAATAAGTAACATGATATTAAATGTTAAAAGATAAATATTGATAACATGCATGTCTGTAAAAGAGGGTTGCTTTGTAATGGCACAGTAATTAAGGGTCTCTGCTTTTGGGGAGACACGCTCTGAATATTTGAAAGCTAACTTGTCCTTTTAAGTGTTCATATTTGCTTAGAGATAGGACAAGAGGTGTGTTGACACAACCTGCAGAGCAGTTGTGATCATTTCACAACGTCAACAACGGTGGGCTTTCTGGCAGAAAGGCCTCACAGCAAACTTCCCCATGTGCCGTGCGGGTCAGGTGTACATATAATAAACAACCTCCCAAATAACAGCCAAGGGACATTAGTGAACATTTACTAATTGGTATAAACAAAAATCCTACCAGGGTGAATTCTATTATTTTCATTGTGATTTAGAAAAGTAGTCGGCCACCTGGCACCCTATCATAAGTTGAGCATCTCTGCTGAAGAGCATTAGTTGAGGTTGGGGGCAGCATTAGTCTGAGTTAGGTTCATGTTAATGTGCATGAAAATGGAGCACGAACAGTCACTGTGTTCCACTTCATCGCCCTCTGACAGCAGTGTGCGTGGAGATGGATGGTCCTCTTGTCCCAGTGTACGTGGGGCTGCATTAGCCTGAATAACATACACATTACAGGAGTTGTGTCCTTCACCTGAGCATCCACACTCTCAACTGCACGTGGAGGAAAATTTCAACACAATAATAAGACGGATGAACTAGATAAGAGCATATGACAAAGAAGAAGGGCCCATTGAATCTTCCATTGAGGTGATTTTCACAGGTCACTGGCTTATAGAGAAACTGTTCCAGATTTGTTAAGGCGAAAATCACCAGATGTGACTTGTCATGTTGTCAACAATTATCCCTCTTCTTCCTGGGAGTTTGCTTTTATTCTGAAATGTCAAGATAAGAGTGAGATGACAGCTCCAATCCTACTGAAAATAGAAAGACAGCGCTGGATTGTTTGGATTTTTATACAAAACAAAGAAAAGATGACAGAGCTATCCAAGTTTTGAGCGAGTGAGAAGAAGAAGGTGATTTCACAGAACTTCATCTGATCAATTAATCATCTGATGTTGGACTGTGCGTTTTCGAAGCGAGGCGTGTTATTTCACATAAATTCAGCTTGTTCTTAGATCTTTGGGCCCTGATATTTGGAGTCTGAGCCTGCGGTGGAAGCAGAGGCTACAGGCTCCAGCATTAATCATGGAGACGGATGAAAGTGTCCCACACATGTCGGTCTCCCTCTGGGAAGTCTGCCTTTGAAAGCTTAAACAGCTCCCAGAAACATATACTGACAGTTTCTCGGTGTTTACTCAATCTTAGATTTCCCTTAAGAAGACGATAGTTAAAAATATCTTCCTGTCTGCACGATCCCTTCTCTCTTTTCCAATATATCATTTATCTTATGTAAAGAGCTCCATCTCAGCGGGCCCTATGTGATATTTAATGCTATCACACCACACACCATAATAAACTGTTTGGTTTTTAATTTACTTTTGGATTACTTTTTTTGGCCAACCTTGAATCTTAATTTGAATGTAATTTTTCCTCCACAGTATGAATTCAAACTGAAGAATATCAAGAAAAAGAAGGTCAACATTGTCATATCCACTGATTGTATCAAAGTGATTTTGCGCAGAAAGAAAAAGGTCAGTCCTGCAAAATGTGACTTTATTTGAAGTATATCTTTTGTCTTTTCAAACACATCTTTATCGTTATATTGTCAACCCATGTGTTTTTGTTGTAACAGAGAAAAGGCTGGTCCTGGGATGAGAATGCTACCTTGGTTACACAGGACCCCATCTACAGGTAGTGCCTTTTGAAGGTATAACATTTTTTTAAAAGGTCACCAAAGCCAAATAACTAGGCAGCTAGTAACCAACTCTTCCTTTTAACAGGATCTTCTATGTCTCACATGATGCCCAGGACTTGAAGATCTTCAGTTACATAGCGAGAGATGGACAGAGCAACATTTTCCGCTGCAACGTGTTCAAGTCAAAAAGAAAAGTAGGTTTAATTCCCCATAAACTGAAAATGCTTAAAATATAACTCAACAAATCCAGTGAAAATTCCAAAACCAACAATGAATTGATGCTACTAGCGTAAATATAACAGACTCACTGCTCACTAAAGCACCAAGTCCGCCACTGAAAATAGTCCCCACTGAAGACACTACATGACATGTAATGAGTGAGTTTTAGATGTGCTTATAGGAGAATTTTGTCACCTTTTGGACAGGCTAGCTGTTTCCATTTTTTGTGCTTTGTGCGAAGTTGCAAAGTATTAAGAGACGGACAAGCACATGGTTGGTTGAATTGCATTGTCATGGATTTTGTTGACAGAATGTCTCCAGCTTTATCCTTTAACTGCAAACATCTATGAACCACATCAAGTCAATCACTTTATCACTATTTTTATCACTAATCACTATTTTCAGCTCCATGCTCTGTACGTGGCTTCTGTTGATGATATTGTGCCCATTATCTCTATGATGTATAGTCCTGTTGGAACTCACAAGTGGCCAGTTCATCTTAGAGTCAGAGTCCTCATGTGTGTCGTGGCAAAATGCAACTTTCTAATGCAAATATCTGCATATCAAGCAAAGATATTTTCTTTCCTCGATGACAAAGACAGCACATCGTTGAGGTTGACTCCCATCCCTTCACCATGGATACCAGACAGACCGGGACTTAGTGAAGCTGAATACTAATCATCCTGGTGGGAAGAGAAAAGAAGAGGGGCTTTTTCATGCCGCACTTAAAGACATTTTCACCACTGTGGAACAAACACCCACCACACTGTCAGGGACACGGCCAGTGGTGTCTCACTACCTCCCCGGGACAGCTGAGCCTTATCTGGGTCTTGCAGACCAAGGATGTGTGCTGAGTAGGAGGAGATGGACCAGCTGATAAGTGGAGATTTGATTTATTTTCATCATGGCATGTTGCAGCCCAGCGGGGAATAGATGCCAGCTCGCTGCATCAACAGAGCCCTTTTATGTTTGGCCTTGGGAGGCATAGTAGTTTAATGTGATAATTTTAAAACAAAATTACGTTTTGTATTGATGGACAATAATTAATAATTTCCTTTCTTTATTCCTGCATTTCTGTATTATTATTTTTTGCTTTTCACTTGAGTGAATTACTTTCAAGCTTGAATTACCTTGACATATTGACTGAATGTCTTGAGGTAGGATGATCCTCCAGGGGAAGATACTTTTATTTCAGTGCTGCTGCTTCTACTGTTCAATATAGAAAACACAAAAATTGAGGAAGGACATGGAGGATCAAGTTTAATTACAGTGGATTTAGCATGCTGCCACTGGACTGCATATTGGGGCTTTAGGGGGAAAAGAATCCTTGAAATCAATCAGGGTGCTGGTGTCTCAAAGGCCACTTTGAGTATTCTTGTCTGTGTTCAGCTTAAGTAACACTGATCCCCACATTTAAAAATATTTAATTTGTGTAATAACAGTATTGAACCTGAGTTGTACAGAACTTTAAAAATGGAACAATTAAAACACATTGATTAATCTGCCGATTATTATTTTTTACATTATTTTCTCAATTATTTATTTAGTCACAATTCCCTCATTCTTTGAATCACTTGTTTTGTCCAAACAACCTAAAGATATTTAGTTTACTAAGACAAAGAAACTCAGAAAATACTGAAAATTGAGCAACTGTAACTTGGTTATGTTTGATATAGATGCTTGAAAATGGCTCAAAGAATTATTCAATCATCAAAATGGTTGCTAATTAATTTTCTGTCAATCAACCAATCAATTAACCACAAGCGGTTCATTAACACAAGAAGTTAAACAAGGCTATATCTTGTTTTAAGATAATAATAATAATAATAATAATATTTGGTTGGTATCAATTTTCTCTTAACTCTCAGCATTCCTTATTAGCCCTAACCATATTAGTTTTTTTTGTTACATAATCTACTCAAGTCAGTTTCTCACTTTTCATTAACTATGTTGATGAACCAGGGCTGTACGTGTCTCATCACTCCAATCCATACAATGTCATATCTGAATCCCTTGCGTACAGACAGGATTGAATCAAAACTTTGCCGCAAATGTTTCTTCTGAGGAAACATGTTGTACAGTAGTTTACATAGTATATGTGCATATCCTGTAACAAAATCTTGACTTTAGGATGGCAATTTTGTGGCAATTTTTTGAGTTATTGCAAATTAAACTGTCCCTGACTAATGGCCTGATGGTGCTGACACACTTGCTGAGCGTCCTGCAATCACAACAAACCTTGGGGTGGCTGTTGCTCAGGAGATAGAGTGGGTTGCCTGTTAATTGGAAGATTGGTGGTTCAATCCCCGGTGCCTCCAGGCTGCATGTCAAAGTGTCCTTGGGCAAGATACTGAACCCCTAATTGCCCCTGGTGGCTGTTCCACCAGTGTATGAACGTGTGTGTTTGCAGTATTTGAGTGTGTGAATGTGAGGTAGTATAAAAGTGCTTTGAGTGGTTGAAAAGACTAGAAAGGCGCTATACAAATACGGAGCATTTATCTTCACTCCCTCTGCCATCAAATTTGCTTGCCTCTGAAACAGACCAATCTATCACTGTGGCAGCAGAACGTATGCAGAGCAGACAGACAAGGACAAGCAGCTGAACCTCTGTGCTCATAATATCTTCTGACTATTATTTGGTCTCCATCTCCCCAACTGTTTCAGGATCTGTCTTCATTTGTCAACTCCCATGCTGCCCCAACATTTCCCGTTTTCTTCCTGCTACTATTGTGCCTATTTTTCATCTTCTTTCTCTTCACCTGTGCACAGATGCACATACTCATTCATCCACCCACTTTTCTCCCTGCGCAGCTCCTTTGGCACCTCATTTTCTCCCCTGCTGTGTCCCTTCATTTTTGCATCCTCCCTTGCTTTGCTCCTGCTGCTGCTTCCCCCACACATTTTCAAAACTCCAACACACACACTCACACACACATACACTTTTTTCTCTGTGTACTCCCTTATAGTCTCAGGCCATGAGGATCGTGCGGACGGTGGGTCAGGCGTTTGATGTGTGTCACCAGCTGACCCTGCAGCAGAAAAGCGACGACCAGGAGGATGAGGAGGGGAAGGCGGAGGAATCGGAGGCAGTGCCAGGTATCTTACACACACACTCACACAAAATTGCATCCATAAATAAAGTACCCTCCCCCCATCTTTGTCTCTCTCCTTCGCGTTCTCCGTCTGCCACACACACAAACTCAATCTACTTCTCCTCGTCGTACAGCAACACACAAACTCCCCAGGCCTTCTCTTCTTCTCTGCCTCTCTCGCACAAACAAAAACCCAGAGCAACCTGCAAAAACAAACAGTGGTAACTGAGCACACCTCTCTGAGAAAATATGTCATTGTCCACCGCCACAATGGTCATGATATCATGAAAATTCCTCACCTGTATTTATCTGGTCTCTCTGCAGCAAAGAAGAGGTTTGCATTGTCAGAGGAGGCTGACCTTGAAGCCACTACAGAGGAGAGCATTGAGTGTGTCTCTTCATCAGACCTGGAGAAGAGCAAAAAGGACGAGGCCCTTGGTAACGATGGCAAGGTAGAGTATAGAAGTTGTCCTTGATGATTTCACTGTCGCTAATGCAAAACCCCTCTATTGTTTCAATCTATTCCAATACAGGACACTGTGTAAACCCTGCAGAGATGAAGCCAACCCTGCACTGTGTAATTTGCACATGCTTATGGCACCACTCTCTATGACACAACAAATAAATAATAGGGCTGCAACTAACAGGTTTTCAACATAGTGAAAATGCCCCGAGCACTTTCCCAAAACCCATAGTAACTTTTTTAAATCACTTGTTTTGTATTCAGAAGACTAAATAAACAGCAAGTAGGATCAGCAACAACTCCACCAATTTTACACATCAAGTTCAGTTTATTCATCATGAGGGGCACTACTCAGACTGTGAAAACAGTTGTATAATGTCTCCTGTGGCTCCAGAGGGAGTGCTCCAAAGTTTGAGAAAATAACCCTGAAAATGTCATAGTGAAGTCGTCAGAGTTGTCTCAACTTGCAAGGCAAGTTCCACTTCAAGTTCCCTCTTCCATCCAGACATGACACAAGCAAGTTGTTAGATCAGTCTCCCTGTTGCATTTGCATACGTTCATTCCTTCTTTCCCTCCTGAACAGGATGTGTTTTTGCAGAACACATTTTTCAGTATTTTAGAAAGGTTTTGATCTAAAATTTCCTGATGATAAATAATTCTGGGAGGCTCACAGAGGTTCATGATTAAAGTATGGCCTCATGAGGAGGAGCGATATGAAGATCAGAAAATGCCACTGAGGGATGTATGGCGAGCACCCGCGTCTTCAAGGCTTGTTTGTGAAGAAATTCTCCACAAAGCTCTTCAATATTGATGCAATCATTTGGTTTATTAATGAAAACATAGCAAGGTTTTCTAGCATTGCTCTGCCAATCCTGAGATGTAAAACAAGCTGCTTTCTGCTATTCCAACTAAGTCTGTTGAAGCTATATTACTCAAGAGAAGTGGCGAAGAGTTACTTGGTTAGATTTTAATTGACATTCTAATTACGTGGTTACTTGAGAACAAGAAAATTAGATTTTATTATTTAAATATTGCAAAAAATGCATTTCAATGAAACAGAAGTATTTCATTTGGTAAGATCTCCTGTGCAGTTTCTCCCTCTCCTGTGTGTAATTTGAAGGTCAAGTGTCCTTCGCACAGTCAGGTATTAGTGAGAAGAGAGTCCACCATATTGATCTCCTGTCTCAGATATGACAGATAAGTCATGTTCTTCATGACTGCTCTTCCCACAGAAGCACTCTAACACAATTGTGTGAGTCATAATTTCTGTATGGTCTAATCCCCCCAACAGCAACCTGTCCAGTCAATCTGTAGATATATTTTTAGATTCCATTGATTGAATCCCCGTTAAAACACCATCTTCACAATTAGATTAAACAAATTTAAATATAACTCGCAACCATTAGAACTAAGCTTAAAGCTGCTATCATCGATATATTTATATTAACAGTGGATCAAATGGCTACATGTATGTGAAAGGAATGATCATAATCACATCATAAGGACAAACCCACAGACCTTCTTTGTTTTGACGTTTTTCAGCTCATTTTTTGTTTTTTTAAGTACCCATTTTTACGGTTTTAGTTCACTCACTGCTCTCATAGCATAGTTTTTGGTAGGCAACTGTTTTCAGTTAAAAATCCATTTTGATTAAATTTAATTTATATAATGCCATTTCATAACAACAGTTATCTCAGTGCACGTTTCATGGAGCAGGTCTAGACTGTACTCTTTGTAATAACATTAACAGAGACCCAACAATTCCCACCATGAGCAAGCACTTGGCGCCACGGGCAAGGAAAAACTCCCTTTTAGTAGGTAGAAACCTTGAGCAGAACCTTGACCAAGGGTCAGGAGCCATCTGCCTTGACTGGTTAAGGGGGAGAGAGCCGGGGAGAGGGGGATATTTTTGTCAGAAGTTGTCGGAGACATAACCAGAGCTAAAAGCAGAGTGAATATAAGATTTGGACATTTATATTTCAGAATGGCTGAAACATGACTCCAACTAAATTCTAATGTTGCTAAATAAGGCAATGGTTTGCTAACACGTTAGCCATGGCAACTTAAAAAAAGAAAATATGGCTGTTTTGTGTTTGCTGCTTGTTTCCGACTGATGTGTAATTGATTCAAGTTATTTCCATCTTCAGCTTGTACAATTGCAAAAGAAGATCATTTGAAGGTCTAAAATTTCAGAAAATGTCATGCTTTGGTGTCAGCCCCTCAAAACCAAAGACCCAGCTATCTTTCTTAAATTACAGTTTACAAGTGGAAAGCTATCACAGAAGCAGACAGCAATACAAAGTACTGCATCAAGAGCAGCCTCAATAGAGCACCCACATCATCTTTACTGATCTTCCTCTGGTGTGAAACACCCTCTTTATTTTTATTTATTTATTACTTGACGTGGTAGATATTGTATTGATCTCTCTCCCTCTCTCTCCCCACTTCACAACATCCTTCTGCTGTAGAGACCCAATCTGTGCGCTTCAGAAGGTTGTTTTTTGGAAACTAACTAAAGTAGCATTTTGAGGTGGAACGTCCAGCAAAGTGTAGAAAAAATTAAGCACATTTTAAGGCTTTGTCACAAAATTTCTTCTGGAAGGCCGTGAACATCAAGCAGTAACGATGATATTTAGTATTTTAAGTATCCACCCGAGGATTTTTGTCAGAATGAAAAGAGACAGTTTTGTCACTGCCGATGTAGCGTCTCTTCACTCTCTCTTACCCCTCCCAAAGGAGCTCAGACTGGCAGAGGGAGACTGTCAGCTTTTAAGCCACTTTTTTAGATGTGTTTCTACACACAAGCTTTCATGTTTTACTTTCCATTGTTACTCCTTTATGTAGGATTGTTGGCTTTCCTACCCTATACTTTACTTTTAATTTTATCTACTGTGCAGACCATCCACACCCATATGTACTCTTGCTGTGATTTTTATATTTTGTTAACTTTATTTAAAGTGGTAATATACAAGATTCTTGTTGTTGTTTTTATTTTTGGTAGTAATTGAGTTTGGGACGGTTATGTTTTTCTTTATTTTCTGTATTTATTATGATGAAACTTGAATTTCTGTGGGTGATGCTTGTGTTTCAATGTGTTCAACACAATATCTACTTCTGGTGATTCCAAACAAACCACAAAACAGACGCTCAAAGGAATTAAAACACAGGTTACTTAAACTTTTTGATGCTGTTAGTCATCAAAAGTCAGTCCAATTTACTGTCATCTCTGCCATAGGTGTCCGATGACCCATCTCTCCTGCTAAGCTCCCCCATCATTGGAGCCTCTGTGTCGGGTCAGTCAGTGGCAGAGGCTCCCTGCTCTGAAGAGCACCAGGTCCAGCTCCTTCAGAAACAACTGCAGCAGCAGGAACAACAGGCTCTGGCAGCTTCAGCACAGGTACCGACTGCAATTTTTGTATTGTTCCTGATGGAACTCTTAATGGCAGCATCGGTCTATACAGTGATTACAGTAAGCCTTTTATCAAAATAAAAAAATAAGAATAGATCACAAATAAATTTTCATAGAACATACAAATCAACAACTGAGAAGGCCTTCTGTGACATTACCCACCGCACAGGTCTCCTCATCTCTCAGGATTTTTGTGAAAAGCAAAGTCAATAATCATGCTCAAAGATGAATAAGTATGGTTGATCTGAAATCTGGGGATCTTCTTTCTCCAGAAACTCAGCAGAACCTGGGCATATGATTCACATAGATTAATTCATCAAACTTGCTGTTGTTGGTACTCTGTCACGAACTGTCTGTGACTCACAGCGCCTGAGTGGGTGCACTTGATTACTATCCCAATGTACTGTAAGCTGGTGTTGCATCAGCTGGGAAGAGTTGATTTGCACCACATCGTTATCGGTTATAAATTTGTTTTTCACGGCCTGAGAAAATGGACATGTGGCATGAGAGCATGTGAAAAGTGTCAACTGCACAAGTCTCACAGTCAATCTGTGAGAGTTGGCAGCTTTGGTTATATACAGTGGAGGAAAAAAGTATTTGACCCCTTGCTGATTTTGCAGGTTTGCCCACTTACAAAGAATGCAACGATCTATAATTTTAATCATATGTACATTCTAACAGTGAAAGACAGAATCCCAAAGAAAATTCCAGAAAATCACATCATATGAATTTATAAAAATTGATGACCATCTGATGAGGAAAAACAAGTATTTGACCCCCTACCAAACAGCAAGTATTCTGGCTCCTACAAGCCAGTTAGTCTTTCTTTAAGACACAGCCCCAATCCCAACCAATTATCTACATCAAATACACCTGCCTCACCTCGTTACCTGTATAAAAGACACCTGTCAACACCCAAACAACCAGCATCCAACATCACCACCATGGGCAAGACCAAGAGCTTTCTAC
>NC_060155.1:21362725-21378033 GCF_021292245.1 Micropterus dolomieu
ACACCGCCAAAGCAACAAAAGAGTGGCTGAAGAAGAAGCACATCAAGGTTCTGGAGTGGCCTAGCCAGTCTCCAGACCTGAATCCAATTGAAAATCTTTGGAGGGAGCTTAAAATTCGAGTTGCCAGGCGACAACCTCGGAACCTGAATGATTTGGAGGCTGTCTGCAGGGAGGAGTGGGCCAACATCCCTGCCGAAATGTGCACAAACCTTGTCACCAACTATAAAAACCGTTTGACATCTGTGCTGGCCAATAATGGCTTTTCTACAAAATATTAACATGCTGTTTGTCCAGGGGGTCAAATACTTGTTTTTCCTCATCAGATGGTTATCAATTTTAATAAATTCATATGATGTGATTTTCTGGAATTTTCTTTGGCATTCTGTCTTTCACTGTTAGAATGTACATATGATTAAAATTATAGATCGTTGCATTCTTTGTAAGTGGGCAAACCTGCAAAATCAGCAAGGGGTCAAATACTTTTTTCCCCCACTGTAGCTCAACCACGTTCACCATCTTAGTTTAGCTAATCTTTGTTAGCACAAACCACATATGAGGCTGAAGGGAATATCTTTAGTTTTGCAGGTTTTTGAGACATTTTACAAAAAAACACAAATGTTAGGTTTCACTAGAGGAAGAGTCAGGAGATCAACGAAAATACTACTCAATGACGTGACAAATTTTTAAATTAACAACATTTTAAGCATGTTTGTTGAAGGATGAGTACCTGACAACCAAATGAACAATTATAACTTGTGCTATTAAAATACTCATCAAAATCCCTTAATTAAGGTTATTGGAAAAGTGCATGAAGCTTGACACAAAATGTTCTGAGCACATAATGAAACACAAATCAGGCAAATGAGAAAAAAAGTTCTAATCTAATATGAATAATGATTATTAGAATGATGCGCTCTTTCCATTTTCAATCTGTGCTGTGTTAAATAGGATGTATTTAAATTCTCACCTCTTTTCTTCCGCTCAACTTTTACATAAACCTTTGAAAAGTTTCTCACTTAAAATTAAAACTATCTGAGCCTGGTTTCAAGGCCTTTGAAAATTTGAAGCAAACCTCTTTTGAGGTTTAGAATTTCGTTCTTACTTTGGCCAATCTCATTAACAGAAGTCGATTCATAATGCCAATGTGTCATTACTGTCTAATGAGTGAAACTTTTGACCGAACGAGCTCCCAACTCAAGAGCCACTGTGGGATTTAATTAGCAGGTTGCCTCTTAATGGCAGACTGAGTTTTGAGAAATAATCAGAACGAATAAAGTAGCACTGTATAAAGCAAAGAATCCTTAACAATGAATTCCTAACAATGAGGGTTTATTTCTGTTTTTGTCACATGTGCACAACTGTGTGCGTGCTCTTAATGATGTGTGTGTGTGTGTGTGTGTGTGTGTGTGTGTGTGTGTGTGTGTGTGCGCGTGTGTGTGTATGTTGGTCTGTTCAGGTCCATGTGCTCCAGGACCAGCTGACGGTGGAAGTGTGTGCGCGAACTGAAGCCCAGGCCAGAGTGCAGAGGTTGCTGCAGCAGAACACCGACCTGCTGCAACACATTTCCCTGCTGGTCAAACAGATCCAGGAACTGGAGCTCAAGGCTGCTGGCCAGTTAACGTCTAGTGAGTGAAAGTCCGTTGTTGTCGTACCATTCTGCTTTCCTTTTTCATTTACAGTACATATCTTATTTTATCAAATCTTCCACTATTTCCATGTTTTCCCCCGTACTAATTTCTATCATAAAATCATCCTTTTCTCCCTTCATCACTTTCTTTCCTTTCCTCCTTCCTGTCGTTATGGCTTTTTTTCTCATCCACTTCTGGCATGCAATTAATTATCCCATGGCAGCCCTCTCAGAGGATTCAGTACTGCTCTCTGCTCTCCCCTCCCTGCATTTAGCCAGTGGCAGTATGCTGCCATATAATCATGAATTATCAAATCCTATCAGCACAGACGTCACCTCACTCCATATAATCTCCTCTGCTTTGCTCAAACCATCTTTCATGCATGAGATAACTACCAATTCTCTCTGTGCTTTATTTAATCTTACACGTCCTTCTTTTGATATCTTTTCTCTGTCCTTAGTGGGCTCCCAGGACAGTCTTCTGGAGATAACTTTCCGAGCCAAGCCACCTAGCGTGCTTCGTGAACCGCTCACCTCTTCTTCATCTACAGGCACTTTAGCAGCTCAGTCCCTGCTCCAGATTAGTGACAGTGCCTGGGTCTCGGCCCTACCTGGGCCCTGCTCTCAAGGCACCACAGGCACCGACACAAGCCCTCTGGGGCTTGGCGGCAGTGGAGTTCGGCTGGAGTGCTTTCGCTTCTCCTCCAGGGGGCCGGACCGCCAAGAGCAAGGCCAGGACACAGGGGAGACACCCAGCGATGGAGTCCCAGATGAAAGCTCGGTGCTCGGGGAACAGGTCCTGGGAGCCCTGGAGCTGCTCCGGTTTAGGGAGTCAGGGATCGGATCAGAGTATGAATCGAACACAGACGAGAGTGATGACCGGGACAGCTGGGGGCAGGGGGAGGGACTGGGTGCTGACGGTGCCGCTCGACTTTTTAACGTGCTGAATGCAGAGAGTCTGTCGGACTGCTTAGGGGATGAGATGGCTGTGTAGTGGTGCTCCTAAAGCTGCACAAGGCAACATTGCACTTATGCACTAACCCAATGGAAAACAGGTGAAATTCAGAATCTGAAGGACTTCATTACACAGAAATCATGTATTGTTATGTATTAGTAAACTGCATCATCTGTAAGTATGAATTATTAGATTCACCACTCTTCTGAGTAACGTTTTGAACTTTTGACATTTAAGACATTTAAAACATTCAAAAATGAACTAACATTATTGGCAGAATGTGAAGAAGTAAGAGTTCTGACGTCATGTCAAAAATGTCTAGTATTGTGTTGCAGAGATTTCTACTGAAGTTAGCACGCTAACCAGCTAGCCTCAGCAGGTCCTGTCTCATAACACCGCCGTGTACCTTAAGAAGTGATAGTCCGATAGTATGGCTCAGGCCACCCCCAATACTTTCAGCTGAGAGACATGTGCATGCAGCAAGATTGTTACATTACACAAGCTCTCTAAGCTTTTCGTTATATAATAATAAACAAACAAACAAACAAACAAAATAAACTCGTAAAATGTCACGACAGGAAATATTCTTACACACATTTTTTAAAATAAAATTCACCAACATCATCTTGGTTAGGCTTTTCACTGTTCCAACAATTACTAACTCTGGTTTGGTTGAAATAAACCCTTACTTCACAGAGTTAGATGTGGAAATATTCTGACTCTACACTCTCTGATGCCCGGATGCCCGACCTCCCTCTCACTCTTCTCCCACTTAATGAACCTGCCATATCTTCGTCGTCCTCGGAGTCAGAGTCCTGGTTGGCACCACTGTACTCGGTACTGTATTCCCTGTCGTCAAACTGGCCTCCCTCACTCTTGGAGGCTGTGTTTGGTACCGATCCAGCTGAAATAACAGATAATACAAATATTGTGGTGCTTCAGGCTCTGTCTCTCTGAAAATCTCTGCTGTCTGTTAGTATGTTACATTCTGTGTGCGTGTCTGTTTGGTGATTGTTGTACCTATAAATATGTTTAGTTACCTTACTTGGTGCCGTCGCCACTCGCTGGGCTTGTTACACTGTGGTTGTGTCTGTGTTTAAGGATTTGTGACACATCCGGCATGGACATGGTAATTTTTGCTGTTTTCTAAAGATCTATGAAGAAAATATCCCTTTGCCAAGTCTGTCTGGATATGTTGATACATTTTTTGTGTGAAAATTAAAACCTTACTGTGCTTGTCATGGCACTTAACCTGTAATTACACATGGGTTTAAAAATGAGCATGTATCTCTCAGTATGATTTCTTTCTCTTTTCATTGTATATAGTTTGATTAACCTATATGTGCTGCATAAAATACATAGCATGATTTAATTCATACTATTCTTCATCTTGTTTTATATTATTAAAAAACATCTTCTGAAGATGCTGTGTGTCAGAGGGAAACAGCTCACTGTGTGCCGGTGCTGCTACAGTCTTGTCTCTCCTGTTTAAAAATGTAGCCAGCATGTACAGTAAGTAGTATTTGTTAATGCCGTACTGCGGCAACCATGAACTGCTGCATCACTGTTGCTCTACCCTTCAGATGAATTCTTTGGAAAGTCCTGAATTACTAATTAAGAGAAAGATGGAGGTGAATGAGACTTCGGGACTCACTTCACATCCTTCTGGCCAGCTGTGGCACCAGCTCAACCTCGCTGACTGTGAGCCAACACTTTGAATCACTGAATTGGGGACGTGTCTTGGAGCTCTTTCCAAAATAGATTAATCTCTTCCTGCCCCTCCTTCTCTCCCTCTTCTTCTCCCTCACTCACCTTCCTCCCCTCTTCCCTAAAGCTTGTCACCTCTTTCCCGCTCTCTTGCACTTACAATCCTGTCTGCTGTATCAATCTATCCATATTTCTCTGTCAGTCTCTCCCAAGGTTATGTCTGTTCACATGAAGTGTACTAAAAATTAAAGTGCACTTAAATCAATGTTTCTCCTTGTGGAATTACATGCCCTTTCTTAAATGCCATCTAGTGTCATGATATGTTCATTTGGTGCGAGTTACTAATTGCTGAAATCTGTGTCCGTGGGTGATAGAAATTGAAATATGTCTCTAACTTAATGAAAAGCTACACCAATTCCTGAGCTGACCTTTTCAAAATGTTTTCCTCGTCAGTATTTGTAATGGTTGAGAAAATGGGATGTGGTTATGTGGGCCCTTTGTGAGGGTGAGGGCTCTCTATTATTGTTAGAGATACACCAGCTGTGGTCATTGGGCAGGGTCATCTCCTATTAAGCTCACTTTGTGTGCAGACAGCAGCAGCCTAATGTAACACTACAGATAAACCAGAAAATATGAAGAATGTCAGCCATTACCCACCCACATCCAGCCACGACACCCTGCAGCTGCTGCTGACATAGATAGTGGGCGGCTTCCAGGCCTGTATTTTCATTTGCTTGATTAAAATTAAAAATATTCTGCTCACCCCTTCTTGTAGTATTAGGTATACTTAATTCAGAAATAATTATTAATTAAATAATTGTTTAACTATACATGTTTTCAGTCAGACAAGCACTGTGGCTCTATGGATGGCACTGTCAGTCGATCGGTCCACCGCTTCAGTCCAGCATGAAATATCTCAACAACTATTGGATGGATTGTCAAAAAACCTTGCGCCGACATTTACACCCCTCCTGAATCCTAATGACTTTGGCCATCCTCTGGCTTTTCAGCTGGTCAGTGTTTGTACTAATTTAGTAAAATATCACACAATAACAAAGTGAATCGGCACAACATTCGTGGTTCCCAGATGATGAATCCCCCTGAAGTTGGTGATCCCCAGTATTTTCCTCAGGTGCCACCTTGAGGTTGACAATTTTTGTGGTTTTGAGTGACATGTCTCAGCCACTTTTGAATGGATTGCCATGAAATTTACTAGTCATGTTCCCCTCAGGATGAATTGTAATTACTTGGCTATCCTCTGACTTTTCCTTTAGCTGCCATCATCAGGTCATGTTGATTTTATTTAATACAGCCTCAGTTGTACTTTGTTTTTAGTGCTAATTAGAAAATGTTAGAATGCTAACACACTAAACTAAGACGGTGAACACGGTAAACATCACATCCCCGAAACATCGAAACATCTTATGCTTGTTAAAAACATAGCTATTCATGCACTTGCTCATTAGTCATTAATATTCCAGTCAAACTTACCAACTGTCTGGGTGATATTCATGCTCTCCTACAGATGTAAGCAAGTCTGGGAACCACCAGTTTCTCTAGCTGTCTCTGTCCAACTCTAACAACACGCTCATTGATGTACACTAAATATGAAGCTACATCCAGCAGCACGTTCACTGGGAACATCTAGCAGTGCTATGTCATTTTGTGTTATGCAAAGCTTACAAAAGCATAAAGACTGCTAAACTAAGCTAACCAGCTTCTTACTGAAGCTTCTTATTTGACTGAGCTATTTTACAAGATAACATTATGACAACAGTTATCTTTTTATGATTAGCAGTTAGCAGTCAGGGACCATATGTTAAAACCTTTAAAAAATATTGTGGTTTCAAGAAAAATAAAAGCTAGTGTGTTAAAAAAAAAAAAAAAAAAGAAAAGGAATGGCTTTCAGTTTTACATTTAGTGAAGCCTACATTAGCCTTTGTTTTCACACATAACATCCTAAAGGAAGCCTTTCCTGATTACTTTGCTGCAGCAGCAGTTTTAAATGACTGAGTAGAAAATGAAACTTTTTCAGTGTTATTCTTTGCTAAATGGGTAGTTAAAAGTAACTGAAGACATCATAACGAAAACGTTAACGTGAGCTCCAAGTATCTGTAAAACTCTTTGTATAGAAAGTTTTGTATGAGGAATGTAAATGTTCTTTGAGAAAGAAAATGCAGACATCAGCACATGATTTACAATAGCCTACAAGTTATGTGCTTTTCCATGTTACAAAACCCTTCTGATTTACAGATTGATTTTTGATAATCAAAACAAGCTTCTGCCTCCTTTCTGCTATGCCTACTGTGTCCATTTTACTTTTACCCAGCTGTGACTCATCTTGTTTGCATCTAGTGATAGTTTCTTCTAAAACATCATGTCTCTTTCAGTAATTAGCAGGTTCTCCTCTGGAGGAAAATGAAGCCCCGGTTTGTTTTTGTCAGTAGCTCTTGGTGGAAGCTGCCAGATACTGCTGCTCTCAGCTGCCTCTGTGGGCCATAATTGAAACCATTTGTGGATCAGGTGGAATTCTGGGATTTTGGCCTGACTTCAAGATCCCAAAGCGTGTTATTTTCTCTGTTTCTTTCCTCCAGCCAGAAAAACTGTTACATCAGCCTTCATTTCCTTTCTCTCTCTCTCTTTTCCATTCCCAGAAAGTCCTTGCAAGGAAGAGGTCAGCGACTTGTAGTGCTGAATGCATCAACTTACAGTAGATGTGGAATATTCCATCAAACGGATGGTTTCCTAATCAGGAGAGAAGACATTACAAAAGTAAGTCAAATCTATATATTTCTTATATGTGGCTGTTAACTCCAGTGTCCACGTTGACTGTGAAAGAAGTTTGTGTCAGCTCAGCTCAGTACAGAGAGTAATCATCCAGGAAAATACATTATACGGGTTTAAAGTAATTGCAAGTAATACAAATGCAAGTAAATAGATTTACCTGTAGACATTATGGTAAAGAATGGTACAATATTTGAGCTTAATTTGCATTGTATTTGTATTATTTTAATCAGTAAAAAGTATCAAAAGTTATTCCACTAGAAAGTTAGTCAGTGATCATCATGTCAGCTCTCTGGAAATTTAAACTCTACTGAAAAATGCATTACAGAGACACGATTTCAATATTAAATCAGTGTCTAATATTCTTTACTTAAACGTTCTTAATCAATAATTAAAAGAAGGTTTTAGTGCACTATACTACATGCAGTAAGACTACATTATGTACACAGCCCACCGACACAGAAGAACAAATCTTTGGTGAACCCACCACGTGAAAGACTGTAACAGCAGTTTCTGAACAGTTGTTTAAGTTCTAGGACATTATACCAGAGTGTTTTGGGGGTATATGTCACTTCACAGGGCTTTTACAAGGTAAATAAAATGCCAGTACTGTGGTGGGAGAGAGCAAAACTCTGGGTTACAAGGGGGGCTGTGTGTGCATTCACCACTGTGGATCTCACCAGGGTTTTAGGCATATTCAACTCTATAGAACCAATTGTAACATCCTACTATCCTGAAATGTTATATTCCCTTTTTACTCTAAATGTAATTATTATTATTATTATTATGAAGTCTTTTAGCAACGCTTAAAGAGTGGGCAACCCTGAATTTCAGTTCACATATTGTTTTTGTATGTGACGAATAAAACCTCTTATATATGAAAACCTAAATAATATCTCACCATAATAATATATATACCTTGATGTTTATGTCATTAATCTCTTCCACTGATCTACAACCTTCCTGAAACTTTCAGGTGTGCAGAGAAGGGATGAAGGTGATGAAGGTTCCACAGCTCTCACACCATGTATACCTTATCCTACTGGTTGCCTCTGTACGATCTCAAGTCAACCCAGGTATAGTAGATATTAATCTTTTTACATCCATGTGCTTCCTTCTCAGAGCAAATATCTTGCTCAAGGACGCTTAGGTAGGACAGGATGGTTGTTGCGGGGATCACACCTTAATGCACATTCCAGTCAGACAATCAGTAATAAAATGTGTTTAATTTTACATAGGTTTAGTTTTCAATATGATATCAAGGCACCATGTATGAGCCAGTGAATGTGGATATGTCATATATAGGCTTAAAATAACTTCTTTATATTACTGATGGATACACATGTTGACAAGATGGAGAAGGAAAGCAATTTTGGTGGGTGGGCTTAGAATGCAAGAATGTGTGTGTGTGTGTGTGTGTGTGTGTGTGAGAGAGTGTGTGTATGTGGTTTACCTAATGGTCAGACAGCAAATACCCTCAGAACAGGCAGACCTTTCACAAGCAGTGCAGGGCATTCACATAGGGGGAAAAAAGGTACTTGTGTAGGCATAGTTGTAGGTAACACACACACACACACTCTCTCTCTCTCTCTCCCTCACACACGCACACACACACATGCACTCATTTGACTTCCCCACTTAGAATATTTATACAGTAAAAGGCTTATTTGTTCTGCTGCTCTCAAAGTGTGTCATGCATTCGGTGTGGCAAGGTGAATAAAACACAGACGTCCCTTAATTACCAGGTAAAGATGGTAAGAATAAACAGAGACACTCTGGTAGATGCAGTGAGAAGATGTACAGTCTGGTCACTGAATCAAATTCACGCTATAATCTAGAATCTGTTGGTGGTTAGACATATTTCTTTTGTGCCCACACAACGTAAGAGTTAATCAGCAGATACCAGAGCTTTAAAACTGTCTCTCAGGTGTAGAAATGAAAAGGGACAAAAAATGAAGAGCGACGCCACTCCCGTTTAATTTTGCTTAGACTGGCACCTACACAGTGATGCCTCTGTTTGGCTTCAGAGGCCTTGCAGGGCTGCAGGAAGGGGACTGGGGGGGAAGGGAAGAGAGCTGACCACTTTACACATCACTCCTCACATCCTGCAAAAACTCTTATGGTGCGTGACAGCATTCACGTCTCACACTCATATGTACAAACATATTCACAATGTGAAGCAGCATTTGTATCAATGATGCTTCATGTGTTTGTAGAAATGTGTCGATATCCTCTCGGTATGACCGGTGGGCAGATTCAGGATGAGGACATCTCTGCCTCCAGTCAGTGGTCTGACTCAACTGCAGCAAGATTTGGCAGGCATGTTTGATGTTACATTTCTTTTCATAAATCTTTTTAATGTAATTTGCTTTGGGCAACATACTTGAAACCTGTCATTAGTACAGTAAGTAATTAGCCTACCTAGCCATCCTAGTGTAGGGTGTTTACAAAATTTTAATTCCAAAATAAGCAGTATATTATAAGTGATAAGTGATACTTCTCTTTTTAACACTGGTGGCCATTGCCATTCACACCAAATTCCTCTTTCCTTTCCTATTTATTCCAAACTAACCATTGCTTGGCTTTCAAAAAGAACTGCCTTGGACTTGTTGGAAACAGAATAGGAGAGGTCCGTTTTGAAACTGCTGGAGGTTACCGTCAAATTACGCACAGCCGATGGAGTTTGCTCAGTTGTCCTGGGATTGTAGATGTTGTAGTTTATGTCTCCACCTGCTGATGCATGATTTGATCAAAAGCTCCAGAACAGCTATTAAATGGACCTTGAGGTGAGATTGTTTGGTCACCTGCTGTTTCCAAGGTCAAGAATGACTTTTGAAGCTCACACACACGTTGAATAATTATAGATATATTGTTTTACAATATGTCCAGTGGCAATATAGAGAAGTCGAAGCTGTTTCAATGCAAATGTGAATTGATAAACATGTAAAATATCATGTATTGTAGATAAATTAGCATAACCAATTCTTCCTCCTCTATTTGTATCAATTTGCAACATTTCTTTCCCCTTTTCATCCATCTTTTCTTTCCCTCTTCCTCTTAATTGTCATGCTCCTCTCCTCTTTACCTGAGCGCTTTGCCCTTCCCATTATTCACTGCCTCTTGTCTTATTTGTCTTGCTCCTCTTCAGACTTGACTTAGATAACGGAGACGGTGATGGGGCCTGGTGTCCGGACATCATGACAGAGCCAGATGGCTTCAAGGAGTATCTCCAGGTGGACCTGCGTTCACTGCACTTTATCACACTGGTGGGCACCCAAGGTCGCCATGCTGATGGCATGGGTAATGAGTTTGCCCAGCGATACAGGATCAAGTACAGCCGTGACGGCAGCAATTGGGTGGGCTGGCACGATAGGAAGGGAAGGCAGGTGAGATACATATAACTGTGTATCTTTGTTTCTCATTCCAGACTCACATGTATGATTCAGTTTAGACTTTGTGTATCACAGTATTGTATATTAGTTAGCTATAAACAGGTAGCTACTTTGAATCTTTTGAGGTGCTTGTACTTTAATTCAGAGGGAAATATTGTCCAGTTTACTTCACTACATGTATTTAATTGGAAAGACAGACGACAGACATCTCATCACACCATACTGTTCAGAGCTCAGTGACAACTGTGATGAGAAAAATTTGACCCTGAAGCAGGATATATAACGTACTGCCTGAGACATCTTCAGCACTGATGTATGTGAGTTGCTGTGAGTCCATCTATAGAGATGTTAATAAACCTACAGAAAGATGTGCTACAGAAAGTGTTTTGCTTCAAGTTGTTTATTTCAGAAATTGCCACAATACAGTTTTACTGACCATTTACTTTACAGTCAAAAGATTTTACATGATGATGTGATGAGCTTATAAGATTTGATGCAAAGTTATAAATTAAACTAAAATTACCACCAGCTTGACTAGTTACAGCACATTCTTTTATTCAATCAACATTTTTAATGCAGAACTTAATTAAGTATTTTCACAGTATTGTTACTTTTACTGAAGTAAGTGATCTGATCTGAATGCTTCCTGGTGAGAGATGGCAAGATGGGGGACCAAAAGATAATGTTTTTGCAGCAAAAAAAGTAGCAAACTCCATGGGAAATGTGGTCAATTAAGAAACATCAGAACAAGCAGCAGTGCTGGCATATGATAAATGGTACCAGTTTTTCAAGGTCCCCCGATTTCAAGATGATTTGGCAATCACATACAGTATATGCTGCTAACATGACACACATGCAGCTTTGTCATTCAGCTACCCCAGTTCCCTGCAGCTGTTTTTTTGGTTAAGGCGTCAAAGCAGCTGGCACCATGTACAGTATGTTTACATGATTAGATTTTTATCCCCTGACACGTTTCACTTTCAGTCTCATTCGTGTCATCTGCGTCTCCCCTGCCAGGTCATTGAGGGGAACAGGAATGCGTATGATGTGGTGCTGAAGGATCTGGAGCCTCCCATCATTGCTCGTTTTGTCCGCTTTATGCCTGTGACAGACCACTCTATGATTGTATGCATGAGAGTGGAGCTCTACGGCTGTGAATGGCTGGGTTAGTCATTACTTTCCATAATATAGAATACAACGTCTTCACCTAGTTGCACCAGCAACATATAGAAAACATTTTTTTTAATTATTACCAAAGTCTGTTTTCATTATTTTGTAATTTACCGTTTTCTTATGAACTTTGACATGCTGACAACTTGGTTAATTATAATCTTATCTTATACGCATGCAGAAAGTAATCTTTGACCTTTAACCTGTCCCCTGCAGATGGCCTGGTGTCTTACAGCATTCCAGATGGGCACCAAATGATCTACAGAGGCCTAGATGTCTACTTTAATGACTCTGTTTATGATGGAATATCAGCTGAAAGGTCTGGATTTTATTGCTACTTCTAGAATGAAAGATGTCGGCCATAATTACAGCTTGCTTCCATCATCTTCATAATTTTGCTGACCTCCCTTGAGTGCAGTAATTTTTGTCAAAACTAATTGAGGATATGATTTTTTTTCAAGCTGAAATATAGCAATCATGAATTTAAAAATCAATGAATAACATTTTAAATTCCATCCATCCCCCCGTCAGACTGACAAAGGGCCTCGGTCAGCTGACAGACGGCACATGGGGTCTGGATGATTTTCTCCACAGCCACATATACGGCATGTGGCCAGGGTACGACTATGTGGGCTGGAGCAACAGGAGCTTCCCCAAAGGTTACGTGGAGATGATCTTTGAGTTTGACCGTGTGCGAAACTTCACCTCCATGAAGGTAAGGAGTCAGCGCACAGGAGAACTTTGGGGTAGTTCCCTGAACAGCTAAATAGTGAAAAAGTGGAATATTTTTAAAATTGCTGAGCCAACACTACGCTGAACTGTGCCAAACTGGGCCAAGCACCCGTTTTCTATAGCAGCTGAACATTTTATTGGGGCATAAAATGATCCTAATAGGCTCGCAGTGTGAAAATGACATCTTCTGTATAATTACCCTATTTGTCATGGGAAAGTGCTGTGGCCAGAGATGGAGGATAATGTTTTTCAGCCACAGCACAGCAAGACAGATTAGTCATCACTACACCTGCTCCAGCATCATGCCCCCTTCAATTCTAACTGTTTTGAACACTTTAATGCACCCGTTTAGTCATCATGGTCACATGTAGAGAACATAATGCATATTTCTTGTAGACATTAACAGGATAATTAGCTACAGTTTTTAGTATTTTGGTCATGCTTGCTTTTAGATATACATCCCGCCTCCAACTCCACAGGTTCACTGTAATAACATGTTCAGTCGAGGGGTGAGGATGTTCAGACAGGCCAGCTGTTACTTCCGCTCAGGATCAGAATGGGAGGCTGACCCGGTGACTTTCAAGCCCACTGTTGACCGCGTGAGCCAAAGCGCCCGTTTTGTCACAGTGTCCCTCGGTGACCGCACAGCCAGCACCATCAAATGCCGTTTCCACTTCAGTGACCTTTGGATGCTGTTCAGCGAGGTGGCCTTCCAGTCAGGTAAAATAGGATCAAATGTGGGTGTCACTCATCAAACAGTGCCTCGTTTGAAACTTTGATCTGATAATATGAGGCATTTGAAGGGGCTAAGAGTCTCCCACACAAAGTAAATTAACTTATTAACTGCATAGCCACCTCCTGCCTGACCGTACATCCTTCAGCTTTGTCTTTCTTTGTCTTTTTCTTTTTTCCATAGGCTCAGCAGTGTACAATACATCTCTGACTTCTCGCAAACGAGGACACCCCACAAACACACTACCAGGTCAGTAGCTTTTTTTTTTTCCTTTAAGTAGTGGTGGTAATTTTAGTGACAGAAAGTGGAGAGGAAATCTGGCAAGAGGGAGCAAAGGCTGGTTGGATATATGGCTGCTGGGAAGTGATGTGGCGGTAAACAAAACACAGGCCGAGCATAATCTTCAGTCAACCACATATATTATCAAAAAATTATATATATTTAGAAGACCATTCATTTATGATTTTTCTTAATTAAGCTTGACTTGCTGTCATACATCTTACAATGATGTATAGTGATTTATTTCAGTCTAAAAGCAGTTTAAAAGATAGTTTGACAAAAATGTTTTCTGGTTATACAGTGCCCCCTGCTGATTGCAACAGAAATGACTGATCAATTGAAATTAATCTCTTGCACCATAATGTAGTTGTAGTAACAAAACGATTGTGCAACAAGCATACTGTAATAAGAACTGTGATGGATTAAATCCAATCAACCTCAATTCCCAACTCTCATCTGGTTGGCTAGGGGATGATCCTACTCATAAAGTGGATGACAGCAACACCAGGATCCTGATTGGTTGCTTGGTGGCTATCATTGCCATCCTATCGGCTATTATAGTCATCATCCTGTGGAGGCAAGTCTGGCAAAAGATGCTTGAAAAGGTGAGAAGAGAGTTGCTTTTTTTCTTGATAATAGTTGTTGATGAAGGACTCTAAAGACCACATTCTTGTCTGATTCTTGTCTTGTCTTTATACTGTATAGCCTGCTTTATGCTTACCTGGAAGTTTGCCATGTAGGTTGAAACATTGCATGGAGAGTTTACAAATTTGAGTGTGCAGAGAACCTCTCCTTTTCCTCTGTCACAATCACGCTGATCATTTCTGTCCTCCAAGACTTGGCTCCTTTGGCATGAACTCAAATAACAAACCTCAACTCTCTCATACGCTTACTAGGCATCTCGTCGCATGCTAGATGATGAACTCACAGCTCGTCTTGCGGTCCAGACCCAGGCCTTCTCCTCCCACCACTCCTCTCTAATCAGTGAGAGTGGCTCCACCTCCAACTCCACCTATGAGAGAATCTTCCCCCTCTGCGCCGACTACCAGGAGCCTTCACGCCTTATTCGGAAACTACCTGAGTTCGCTCAGTCCACCGAACATCTTGGTAAGATGGTGAAAGCACAATGCATTAAATACTGTGAAGGGTTGGCTTGCGCTATAGCTGCTGTAGTGTGTGTATTTGTGTGTTCCACATTAGGACCGAGCACTTCCTGTAAAACCCTTGCAACCAGTGGTTCAGACAGTGCCCCCCACTATGCGGAGGCTGACATCATCAGCCTTCAGGAGTCTGCAGACAACAGCACCTACCCCATCACAGCCGTCAACATGAATCTCTTTGCTGGCAAAGATTCGTCCATGAGAGAGTTCCCCAGACACAAGCTCACCTTCAAGGAGAAACTGGGAGAGGGCCAGTTTGGAGAAGTATATTCAGTTTTGTAGCTCTACTGTTTGTTGGCTTTGATTTGATCATTTTGAAATATATTAGATTCATTGGGCTGCACTCTGCTTCTGTTGATGTGTCCAGATTGAAACCTTTCAAATATTTTGTTATTTTCCAGTGTGCAAATCATTGATATAAAAGGTGATTTGGAAATGTGTCTAACATTTTGAAGGAGGGAGTGATCCAGACCAGGCTTTTTTAATAGTGGGTTCACACAAGCAGTTTTAAAATAATCAAGGACACAACCGGTAGAATCAGAAAGCAGACAGATCCCAACAGAGTCCATTACTTTTAGTAAAAACTTTGTTAGTACTACATCAAGAGGACTGGAAGACACTCTCATTTGTGATGCTGTTTTCAAAAGCTCAGACAAGTCAATGGGATAAAACTGGTTAAAAACCATCTTGTTGCCGGTGAGGGACCTCAGAATAAGAGGCGGGGGGGGGGGGGGGGTAATAGAAGCTCTAACTAAAAAAACCAATTTAT